>NC_133576.1:43456744-43756744 GCF_964106895.1 Numenius arquata
CTTGCTTGTTTTTTTCCAAGCAAAAAAACTTAAAAGCAAAGCCAGGAGGATTTTGCACCACAAAACTGCAATATGGCAAAGTGAGAGGGGAGCAACGTAGAGCTGGTAACACTACTTGAGGCTGCACCATGGTCAGAGGTAGGCTGGAACACAAGACAACAACCACCATCTACCCAAACCCATCCCTAAATCTCTCTTCTCTTCCTGCTCTCTGAGGGGACAGTGGTCCTGAGCCAAATGGCAGCATCTCCTGCTGGTATCAGAAGTGCAGCTCCCCGTATCTTCCACTTTCTAACCTCTTAAGAGTACCAGCACTGTGCCATGTCATAGTGCCTTCATTTTCCACTTGCTAGCTATTTAATACATGCTACTTATTTAAAATAAAATTCTCTGAGCACAAAGCCAAATGCACATGCCTTAGGAAATGCCAAAGCTAAGATGCTCTACCAACCTTAATAACCTACTCCAATTATTCCACCGTGTGTCCACACGAGGGACTGAAAGAAGCAGAGATGATGTGGAGAAAAGAACTAACCACATTACATAGTGGGCAAACAAGGCTGTTATCTTTGAAAATGGCTGAGACACAAGCACAATGTACTGATCCAAAAAGTTCTCGAAACTTCTTGACATTAAGTAGCAGTTGGACTACTGTTATTTAGCTGTGGAAAATGTTTTTAAAAATTCATTAGGTTTTGTAATTACTAAAAATCAGCATTCTTCTCTTCTATAGAAATGCATTTTGAGATGCAATAGGAATACTGTAATTGCTTTTCTCCACCAGGGACTAACTTTTGGACATAATAAATATGCACTGATCTGCTATAGCTACAGCATCTTGAGACAGGCATTTCTTTCCCTCTGCATTACCTTCAGGTGTGCCACCAGTTAAGACATTCAAAAAGGCCTTTAGCTCTGTCACTAGTGAAACAAACACAGCTTGAGCACATGTAACACTTTAACAGGACAGTCACATCTCTCTGAAGTTGCACTGCTCCTTCTCAAGCATGAACGCACTAGCTAAAGGCAAAAAACAGTGAAGAAAGGAAGGGGTTTGGACAGGATTTTTACTCTAGACCAGGACAGAAAAGCTAAAACCTAAGACTTCCTTTCATTAGCAGGGAAGAAAAAATAAAAAATTTTTAAAAATCTCCACATTTCCTAGTCCAGGCTGTGTTCCCACCATATCTGTATAGTCTTCCTCAGGACTTGCTAAGCCAGCCGCTCTCCAATTTGTTGTAGAGGCAAAGAGTTGCTCTCTGGTGAGGCAGCAACCTGGTGTGTTGGAGATGTCCTCCTCCACCCAGCAGTGCTCTCAGGAGACCACATCCAGAGAGGACCCCAGGAGCAAGGCTGGGTATTCAGGTGCATGCGCCAAGCAGACCCCATTGCACCAAACCTGCCACTTCCAGCTCCCAACAGCTGAACAGCAAATCATGACTGCCACGGCTTCCCTGAAAGCTTGACAGCTCAGTCTGTTTTTCTGAGGATTAATTATCTCCCTCCTGCCCAATAAAGGAGCTCAGCTCCTTCCTCCTTCACTCAAACAAGGGACTCGCGCATCCTACCCTACAGCCCTACTGACATTCATAAGATTGCTTTCCGTCCTTGATCCCCCTCACTCCCCAAAATCCATTTGTTGCCTCAGGGTAAAAGCTTTTAGGGACAGGAGAAATACTTCTGCTACCAAAATAAATATAGATAACTGTAAGAATAAGGTGGAGAGAGAGGTGGAGTTGTAGGCCTCAAATTAAGCCTATGCCACAGATGAAATAGCCCGAGCGGACACAAATGAAAGAAAAACCTGAAGAGAGGCAAGTGAACGACAAGGGCAGTTGGGAGTCTGACCTCCCCCTTGCAAGCCACAGTAGGATCCATGCAGAGAACCAGCTTCCTCCCTGGCACAGACCAGCAACCAAGATGGAGTCACGGGGATCAGTGCTGGGGAGTCCAAAAGCTATCCATATGTTGTTTTTTCCGCCCTCACAGCTTGTGCTTACAAGGAAGCAGGCTCAACCTTGCCTTCCCCACTGCAAACTGAAGCTGAGACTTTAGAGCCTCCCACCATAAGCCGCCTAGCTCAGACACGGCCTTCAGAGACTGTCCCCCAGCTGTCCCATAGGGCTTCCTGGCTCTTTGAGCGCCCTTCCTCTTCTTATCATACCTTGCAATGCTGTCTGGATACCGATGTAGTTTCAAGCTCACCCATTTTCCTCCCTTACACTCCCCACTAAAAATCCTGATCATACCTTCTTCCCTTCCTCTCCCCTAAGCATCCATTTTGCATTTTTTAAAATATATATTTACAAAATGCTGAGAACAAAAAGCTCCAGCCACAGTTGACACAACAAAAAACATGGCAAGCACCGCCCGTCACTCAAGTCCCATAGTGAGATGAACCTTGCTGTCTGTGCTTCTCCTCTTTTCCCCTACAATGATAAAAAACTGGTTTCTAGAACCCCTACACAACAGGGCTGTGGAAAAGGTTGTCATGGTGGAAGAGAAACCTTCAGGTCACACAACAAAACTAGGAAGAAAGGTACAAAGGAAAGCTTCCTAAATACATACAGTTAAAAGTATGAACAAATATAATTCAGATCATTATTCTAGACTTTTGGGAATCATTTTACTATGCCAAAAAACCCTTAAATTAAAAGACTACAGACATACCTAGAGAACCTGTACTTCAGTGACAGTGTCCCAAATTACCTTCTTCATATCATGACACAACAAATGCCTCACTTTATGCTTTACAACAGCAGTTGCAACCCAAACTATGGTCAACCTATCTAGAAATAATACATGAACGGGCTTTTAAACTTCACCCCAGAAAAGCCATCTAATGGGAGGCTCATCTAGAGAACATGTAGTGTGTGCAGGACCTTCTGGATGGTGAGCCATAGGAGGTCTTTCTGGTTAAACTGAGGTCCACCTAAAGCCTGGATTGCTTGAATGACATCTTTTCCACCAAGATCCCACTCCAGCGACATCAGAATCTACTTTCATAACAAAAAGGACTTTGTCAAGGACTTCCTCTTTCCTTAGCTCAAGCAAGAAGTGATCTAACAGCATGTCACACGCTCACCTTTTAGTTCTCAAGAGGCTGACTTTATGTACTCACCATATTTTCCTGATCAGGGCCAAAATTCCAAATAACAACATTCCCACAGAAAACTCTAAATGCTTCAGAAGGTAATACTGTAAAACAAAACAAAACAAAAAAACCAAACAAACAAAAAAAAAAACCCAACACACAATGATTTCTAATAGAAAAATCATGCAAGAGAATTTAGCAAAAGCCAGAGCTTACATTTTATGCATCATCTTTCCACTGTCTGGGAAAAAATAACTCACTAGCATTTTGGTGCACTCAAATCCTACCATGCGATTTGTGCAGTCCATTACACACTGTAACTACAATATATGGGCTCCTCCAAGTTGGCACATTTCAGTATCCCAGCTAGCCTTCTCTGTCAGCTTAAGCAAGAACTACATGTCAAAGACTTACATTTGGTGTTTGAACTTCATACTAACTACTAAACCTCTAGGAAACTCTACTGAACAACATATTATCATGGAGATGCTTCTAAAGAATAGAACTGAAAACAAACACCTCCATCACATCCCTTAATTTAGTGGCACCTATAAATTTGGGCCTTAGAGGGCTGCCACTCTAAAATTCTGGGAGACAAACACCCTCAGTATGTAGGCTTAGCATAATCCACTCATTTGCAAAACCACACAGGAGGATTCCACGCCAACAGATACTTATATAGACAGAGTAACCCTACAATCTTATCTATAGAATCACTGTGAGCAGATTATGTAGATAGGCAGCTATTTGCAGCTACAGTGCAACGTAATCATATTCTAGTTGTATTGAAAGATCCCTGGTCCTTTCAAGAATCATGTTTCTGATATTCTTAAAACATTGGAGGGCTCCCCAAAATTTACTAAAAAAATTACTTTAGATGACAAAGTTACTAAGAATAATTTTTAGCCTAGTACAAACATAAATCTTAAGCCATAGATCTTCTGCATGGGATTACTGTGTAACTAATTGGAAGAAAATAGCAGCAGTATACTTGGGCAGCAAAGCAAGTGCTAGATTTTCCATACACAGTAGCTTTTAAACAATTACAAGCCAGACAGATTTACATATATGTGTGTGTATAAATATGTATTATTAAAAATCTCAGAAGGAACTGTTATCCCTGACATGCTAGATTAAGAGCCACATGAGCAGGATGGTTGGTCTTCAGCTCACATGGTGGTGTGCACGTAGAGGCTTTGAAAGTTAACCAGGCAAAAAATTTCTCGGGTGGTCCTTGTATGTGCCTTTATCTGCCACATCAGTATGTACCAGGGTGCTATTTTCAGACACGCCGTCAGGCTGCCCTGTAGCCCATACTCCTGTGCTCGTGCAGGGTTTGTCCTTCTGGAAGCTTCAGCAGAGGCACATCAGTGATTCAGCTCGGGTCGCCGGGCTGCTCTCTCCCTCAATTACTAGGAAGCTCCAGGGAGGCTGGTGTTTAGTATGGAGGTGACTCTCTTTCTCAAAGCCTTTGCATTTAAAAATGGCTTTCTATAAATAGGATTGCTGGCTCACTCTTAAATCTTACTCCCTGCCTTCTAAGTAAAAATAGCTTAAATAGGGATGCTGGGAAGACTTGATAATCTCTGTCATCCTGTCTGTCCATCCATTTGCCTTTCTTTCTCTCCTCAGCATGTATCATAACATTTGTTGCCCACTCCACTGTGAAAGGTATATATTGATATACTGTAGTTTCTCTTTTTCTGATGAGCAATGCAATGCCCTAATGGGAAAAAAAATACTTATGAGGTAATAAGAGCTTTTTAGTGAATGGCAGTATAAAAAAGAAAAGCAATGGCAGGAAAAGCCCACAGTGCTAACAAGTACCTGAGGAATCTGTGGCTTGTTCTTAGAGGTTCTCTTCAGTGCTCTAAAATATTGTGCTGTGAAAGGCTCTTATGAAATACCTCTCATTCATTTTATTTTTGAAAACACCAATTGTTTGATAAAATGCTTTTAAGAGACAGGGAGGCAAAGACTGAAAAAAAAGAGTTTCTTCTGAAGAATAACACAATTTGAAATCTTAATTTCATTGATTTCATAACAGGTTAAAACAGAAGGAAGTGCTGATCAAAAAGGATTATGAAGTATCTCAAACTATAGTGTGAAACAAGTAATTTTAACTGCATACGCCTACACATTCACCTTGAAATAATTAAGTATTCTGATCTACAGACCTGTGTTGCTTAAATGGATTTTTTTAGCACTTATAGAGTTTTGATATCTCAAAAGAAATAACATTTTTTTAAAAATAATCAAATAATTGTACCTTAGAATAATTAAGTTTAATATAATGTTTTTTCTGCCTTCTCCACCTTTTAAAGAGAAAGCTGGAATTAGTGTCTTTCCTACTGGAAATCTGAAAGAGTCTCAGACTGGGAGATTGATAAATGGCATGCTTCAATTAAAATCAAAGGCTAAATGAGTGGTATGTTCAAACAGGCCTTGATCCTACAATTTCTTAACTTATTCACTAGAGTAAGCTTTAAGGGGAAAGGAAAAAGCTCTATCTATTTTGCTTCTCAGTCCACTATCATGACACCCCACGCCCAAAGATGTGTAGTTTCATTGCTTTTTACTTTTTTTGTCACTTTGGTGTTTATTAAAATTGGTAAAAGAGATTATTTCCCCACCCCAAACAACCCACCCACACCTGAGAGAGGAGCATATTTGTTAAGACACTCATGCAGGCAAAGACAGAAAAAGCTGAGGTCCAACCTGAGCCCAGCTGCTCCTGTAACAGAGCCTTGCACAGCTCATGAGCTGGAGGAACTTTCTGGATCAGCTACTCAAAACCCACGGCGTTTTTCCAAATAATTTGATTTATTGGTATATTACATGACAAGAGCTTGCTTGTGAACAAACAAAATTAAAACCAACTTCTAACTTCCAGATGCAGCAGCAGTGAAGAGATACCACTGAAACCACAGTGCAGAGCTGTAAGCTATTTAACGGGGCTTGTGGGTTTGCTTTTACTGTTCGTGAAAATCAACTTCACTTTAAACTGTTACCAAAAATGCCTTCATTATCACACACGTCTGCTATTCAGTGCTACCAAAAAAAGGCGCAGCGTCCACCAGTTAAAAAGTTTAGTGACCATTGATAGAAAAATGGAGACAAAATGCCTCCTTCGGGCACTGTCTGTTCCCACGGCTTTGCAGAAGCGTTTCCAGACTCGTGTGGTTTGCTGCCCACTAGTGTCGTGTGGCACTGGTTCTCCGCCGCCGTGCAGGCAGCGGCACGGCACGCTGCCCACTCCTGAGTGACAAAACCCCAGCCGGCGAGCCCCCAAGCCTGGGGATCGATACACCCTGAGCTGAGGAGAAACGCTTCCTTTGAAACGGAAATAGGTATTTCCAACATACTCTGACTGCCTCGCTAAAACAGTTTTTCCTCTATTTGTCATTTGGTGATTAATTAACAGCTATTCAAAGCTGGAGTAACACCAGATTAAAAACCACCATCAGCTATACTGTGCCATCCACAAACATATACCAGGCTAAATGTTTTCTGTACAGGCTTTAAACTTTCTAAGGTTACAGACACAGTTGCAGACAAGCTATGCACATATTACAGTATGTTTCTATGAAGAGAACTGTTTGCTCTTTTCCTTGAATGTTTCATCCCCAACCCTGAGAGTCACCATTTCCTTTGGAGAGTGTCATTAGTACCACCGTCGCTTTCACCACTCGTGCTCCAGCCTAACCCCTGCTCTCAGTTCAATATGCTCCTTCTCAGTCTTCTAATATGCTGCTAAAACCCATATTGATAGATATAGGGCAGGGAAAGGATTCAAACAGGAAATCATTTTAATGGAAATTTATTTTTGGCGTCATCTGTACTGTATTGGGTGCCTCCTGATGCTTCACTGATTTCAGCAGAACATCTACGGACAACAGGCACATAAGAAACGCAGCCAGAGAGAAGCCTACAAATGGGTTCAGTATACCTATGCCAGGGATTAAACGACACCAAAAGGTACTCATTGCTGAAATGAGCATCCTAATTTTGCAGTAACTTTATCACAGTAATTACAATAAAGAGCCAGGATTTTCAAGGAGGCCGTTCTCCCCTCACAGCCTACCCTACCTTGTCCTTCCTCCTCTCTCTGTAATTAGTGAAATGCCCCCTTTACTAATTACGACCAGGCTACAGAAGACTTTTGCTGTCAAATTTACACGCTTGCTTCTGGAATACTTAGGTATAGTAACATGGAAGGTAGTGCAGATATAGTAACCCTGAAGGAAACTCGAAGCATTGCTCAGGATTGTAACTGCATGACTCAGGCTTTCAAAGTGGCGAATTTAGCTGCATAGCTCTCACTGATGTCTATATCGTCCCACGCACTTACAAGGCTGCAATGCATTTATGGTTAATGGCTACCTGTACTTTTAAGAAACTCACAGCAATGAGAGTTTAAAGCCTTTACAATATGTAAAAACTTCAACCAGGTATTTAGGAAGGTTTTGTTTCAGGCTTCAGAAATACTAATTGGATGTAACAGCATGTCAGTATTTTATTGTCCCCAGAAGGAAGCTATTTCACAAACATAAAGCCTACCCAGTGACAGTGCTCATATCCAATTTGACAAAATGTATTTGTGCTGAGTGACTGTAGGGAAATATGGGGGCCAACCTTGCTATTGTTATTCAGATGGTTTTCATTATCTTCAACAGAATTTTAGCCCAAGATGACAACTACAGGGTTTAAGCCACAATGTGTGGGTTTATTTTTTAAGCTATTTCTCACCTCAAGAAGGAAAAAAAACCCCACAACACCCAAAAACAACAACAAAAAAGGCACAGAAACATGAACCACCTTACGTATTTTAAGGTTAAAATTAGAATGAGACGTAACACATAATTGAAAACCACTCATACATGTGCTTGTGTTTTAAGTAAATATAGTATGGTTCCATAAGTGATTCAGAAAAGGCAATGGTAGAAGCCAAGCAACCTTCAATAGTGTGTCCCCCCCCCATATAGTCATAAAAGAATATTGCCTCTCGCACAATGGAGTTAAGATATAGTTATAGATAGAATAATGAAAATAAATGTGTATGTGACATATCTATTTATATATGCAGTCATTTCCTTCAGAGATACATATTTGATATAACACTGCATTAAATATCTAAAGTCCTTTATAAATATTACTGTCTGACTCTTGACTCTGATAAGACAGTCCAAATAAGTGTTACTAATAAACAAAACCAAGTTGTTCAGTCTTAACATGAAGATAGATGCCGTTTTCAGAAATTCGTAAATGCATATGCATTTTGACATTAAGTGTGATGTCAAAGCCAAAAATACTTCTTAAGCTGCAAAGAATCATTGAACCATCCATTACCTATTTCTGAACTGCTTTCATCTTAAAATATTATCACACAAAAACATTTTATTTTAGTAATCTAGATTCACAAATGCTGCTGCGTGGCAGTATAGAATCTATGCAGATGTGTCTATCATTTGTATGTTACACTATTAAAACTAGAAAAATCTCTGGGATACAAATTCATGTTTGTGGTACAAAAACACATGGATAATGAAAGTGAAATTGCTGCCGATTTCATAGATCAAGGAATAAATGAAAATTATTTTCATAGTATTTCAACCCCATAAAGCAAAAATTACTCTGCTCTTCAAAAACCCCTGGAAGGGGGACTATCTTAGAACATAAAATTTATAGCATCAGTACAGTAAACCGAAATATATGCTGCTTCTTTTTTTAAGACATATAAGATTTCCAGACAGAAACAGAGTTTTTTCCTATGCAAATCCAGTTTTAAATGAATAGCGCCAGTTCGAGCATCTACTTTAAGGTTGATTCTGTCTGTCTTCTTAACAGCAAATCTCTGCCTGCAAGGTATCTGACTGAGAGGACAGAGAGAAAGGCACAGCACTGCCTGTCAAAAATATATAAATAAATAAATAATTTCTTAATGTTAGAACTTGTTGCAGTTGTCTTACTGCTAGAAGAAATGCAAAATTTTGAAGTTTACAGTTTGGGGTTTTTCAATAATTTTCCATTCTGTGGCACTCATAAGGCAAAAACGTTTTAAAATAACCCTAAATGCACACTTAAGATTCACCTCCTAATTTATGATCTGTCCAGCTATTCACACTGGACTGGCCATGCCTGTCAGTGCATTTTCTCATCCAGTATATACTTAAGTAAATGTGAAGGCACCCTCATCCAGCATTCATTCCTCACCCTCTACTAGAGGTTCAATTATTTGTATCTTCCAGGAAAATCTTACACTTTGCCCTGTGCTTCTCTCACATTCAATACAAGAAACATTGTCCTATTATATCTGCTTTTCCTATTTTGAGAATTGTGTGTTTAATCTTTCTTATTTAACTGTCCAGATGTAACCCATTACAAGCAATGCTATGTTCTCAAATCGGAGAAGAAGGAGGCAATTAATAGAATAGCTATGATCCCAGACTACAGCATAATTTATTTTCTGTCCTTAAAACTGCAATGCTAATATGCATTTTAAAAAAAAAGTTATGCAATTAAACATAGTTTCACATATGACATGGTTTTCAATCATATATATGTAAACATTCCAAAATACCCCCATCCAATATTAAAGAAATCCAGAAACTACAATAAATGTTTGCCAATCAGAGTTTGCAGAATGGAAAGGGGAAAAAAAAAAGAGAGAACAGGTCTACCCTTATGCTATCTTCACTCTAATTTCCCCTTCTTAACTTTATAATTGACTGAAAGTCTTCAACATTTTCAGATGATGTAATGCTTATCCGTGCATATTTTTACATAAATGAGTGAGAAAAAAAAATACAGATCAGGTACCTTTACAGTGAAATTATGAAAGGAAAGTAATTTTAAAACATTACTCCTTAAACATATTAAAAAAAAAAAAAAAAAATTGTTAAGTGAAAGCACAGGGCGATTAAAAAAAAAGAAAAGAAAAAAAAAAAACAAACGTAAAAGGCAGCAATATCTCACTGCACACACTTAGGATGAAAGCTCTTCAAATTATCCCCGTGTACTCAGACGGATTTATACTGCGCTTGGCAAAATTCTGTACTTTTTCAGCTAAGAAAGAAAGAAAAAGCCCCTCTACCCCTGCCTCTCCGAGCACCGTCTTACTCCGAGCGAGGCAGACAGGCAGTAACGTGGCTGGGTTACGGGCTGTCACTTTGCTAGGTAAGCTAGTTTAAATGATTACAGAGCAATTTCGCCCTTCTCCTCCTCACGGCCGCCAACAGCCAGCGAGACGCTTTAAACACAAAAGGCACAACCGCGACCCCGCTCCCCTTCCCGGCCGGCTGGAAGGGATGGGAAGGCGGCAAGGCAAGGGAGGGTTGGAGCCCCGAGGTGGGGGCCCGGCAGCGCTCACCATGCGAGATGCTGTGGAGCAAGGCGACGGCCAACATCCACATGCCCCCGCCGCTCCCCCGCTCGCCGCTCCGGGCTCGCCCTCGCCCGCCGCGCCCACGGCCGGGCCGGAGCTGCCAGGCAGCGCGCAGCGGGTCCGGCCGCCGCCTCCCTCGGCCGCCGGTGGTGGCCGCTCGGTGGGAGCCTGCGGGGCCGCTCGTCCGCCCAGCGAGCGCTCAGCCCCGCCTGCAGCCCCGCGGCTCCGCCGACGCTCGCCGCCCGGCTCTCGGGCGGGGGAAGAGGCAGCCGGCGGCGGGGGCGGGAGGCGGGTGCGCGGCGCCCAGGTGCGTCCTTGGCTCGGGGAGGCGCCCGCAGGTTGGCGGGGGCAGGGCCACAGGTGACAAAATCCTCCGCCGCAAGCACAGGAGCATCCCCGGCAGCGGCCAGCCCCGAGCCGCGGCCAGCCGGCTCCTCACACACCTCCCTTCGGCCCGGCGGCGGGCGGGCGGGCGGGCGGGCACATCTTCCCTCTCCTGCGGCTCGAATCACATTGATCCCGCTGCTAAACCTCCCCTGCCTCCCGGCGCGGCGGAGGGCAGCCTGAACCCCAGCCCTCTGCAGTCTTAAAGCACCACCAAGTCTCCGCGGTGGAAAAAAAAAAAAAAAATCTGAGACCAATAGAAGAAGGCAGCAGAATATCCTGCCTCTCAATAGTTGGCTGAACTGCGTCCGTTTGGCATCAGCTGAGTTGTATATGACTAATGTGTTGACAAGTCGTGTGGGGGGACTGGAGGAGGGGGCCCTTCTGGAAGGTCACAGCCCAGACAGGCGAGCGCATCAAATAATTGACTAGGATTCTGTGCAAAACTGAAGGAAAAAAATACATATATCTACATTTCCCAGTGCTTACGCGGCTCCAGATACTATTTGGCCTTTCATGTGTTTCCCTTTCTGTGGTAACAAATTTTTTTCCCCCGTAGTGAAAGAGTAAATTACAGTCTCTCCAACTAAAAGCAATTTCTGCATCTATTCTTTCTTCACATCTATGATGTGAAGGTTGGACTAAAAAGGAAAAGAAAAAAAAAAAGCAAAAATATTAAATGGAGACAGCTGAAAAAAGAAATCAATATTGTGAAATACATAACAGCATTAGGGCAACTCTGAATTTAAGCTGCAAGATGAAAAGCAAACACAACAAAGCAATAAGGAATCTCAGCCCGCAGAATCCCTAGTGCGTTACCACAGGATCACTTCACATTTGGGGGTCTTCACAGAACAATTTTTTTTTTTTTTAATTGCTTTATAGGACCAGACATTGCCATGCTGCCAATGCTCAGTCTTGTGCACTGTAAGGAAACCCGAGAAAGGATGTCCCCCAAAAAGACATTAGGATGAACATGTACAGAAAGCTTGGCAACACATCTGGACAGGGAATATCTGTCTGGAGAGGTTTCTAGAGCCATACAAAACGGACGAAACGCACTCCTGAAGCATTGTTTCAGGCCCTTCATTCTAATTCTTGAGAAAACCAAAGTCGCAACTGAAGCACAGTGACGGCCATCACGCAAGTGCTTAGTTCCCTGCATCCCATTTTGGCTGGGATTTCAGCCAGGAGAGACTGAAGCCCTGAAGTGAAAGTAGGAGAGATGAGACCAATATTGGGCAGGGACTAGCTGCTCATGGTTGCCCTTAAAAAAAGCTGTTGGTAACCAGGGAAGCTGTTCAGTGGAAAATAGCATCTGATGATGCCATTAAAGAAAAATTAAAGAGAGAAGTACAAATGTCTTAAGGGAGAAAAAAAAAACAAAACAAAACAAAAAAAACCAACAAACCAAGAAGGAAGTTTGCTTTTATTGGGAGTGAAGTTCTGTTAAAAATGACAATACTTTAATCTCTTTGTTTAGAAGAGAGCTAGTGACTAGCAGAAATGCTTAAGTATTCATTTGAGAGCATTTTGGAGAAGTTCATGACAGATTTCTTCAGGCAGCTCTTTCAGAATTGCTTTGTTTCCCATTTTGAAGCCCAAAACATGTTTGAGGCTTAAGAGATACAATGCTATACCACATAGAATAAGTATACCATCTTCTTATACCTTTCTACCTCCTTTACTCATCTACATAACTCCGGCAGCCCTTGACAAATTTCCGTTTCATTTAAAGCAGTCTCAAGCAAGTTTCTTTATGTTGCAGTTTATTTAAAACAAGAGCAGCAGCAGCTGCAAACTAAAAGAGTAAATCTTTCATTTATTCTTCTGTGGCACCGAAAGGCAAGGGACCAACTTTCAGTGGGTATATAACATTTTTAGCAACAGCCAGCCAATGAGGCAGCATAATCACAGTCCTGAGCTAGCTTTAAGGAAGACAGGTCACAATTTTGCATGAAAGCAGGGTTCAGTAGTTTTGCTGCTCAGGGAAGAACTTGACTGAAACCTAAATTAAACAATCTGTCGAAGTGGAGAAACAAGACTGTATGATAACTTCTGCACGGAGTACATGAAATCAGTCAGAATGCTACTTTTCAAGTCTGAAAAATCAAGCATGACCAGGCTTCAACTACAATCAAGGCTAGTTAAGGTCATCACCCAAGAAGAATCCCCTTTTATGCTTTTTGGTTTGTTTTATTAAAATAGAATGTTCTTGATTTAGTGGCTGGGAATTATTTAATTCTTCCTAAACCAAATTCAATCATTTTCCAGCAAGATATCTCAATTAGAGTTTGCACAAAATTATATCTTCTCTGGAAAAAAAAAAAAAATCCTATGCAACTATTACTGTAACTGTGATCAACAGTCAAAAATCTTAAAACATGCTTAAATTAAGTTCTTAAACCAGGTTTAGATCTTGTACTAGTTGACAGCACCAGGTTGATCATCCTTGTTTCCTGCAGCTACCACACACACTCTATGAGGAAGATCTCTTAACAGAGATATGCCAACAGGATGTGTCAGCTGATGATACCCTAAATGTACCTCAGATGCTTAGCATTTCAGATTACATTGTGTGGCAGGAAGCACAAGGAGAAGACTTCTGCACTAAGACCTCCTGAAATCCCAGTGCATTTGGGCAGTCTGATTCCAATGGAGCATCCAGAACATCAATGTACTTTCTCACAGTTCTGGCCACACACGCTCAAGTTTTCCCCTGAGCCACCAGCATGAAGTACATACAGAAATCATAGAATCATAGAACATGTTGGGTTGGAAGAGGCCTTTAAAGGTCATAGAGTCCAACCCACCTGCAGTAAGTAGGGATGTCTTTAACTAGATCAGAAATACCACTAGCATGATCAGTTTGACAACAATCCCCCCAGCCACTGGCTTTCAGTTGAGCACACACGGAAATGGTTAAACAGCAAGGTCTGCAAACCAATTTTGCAGTGTGTGTACATCATATTCTTGTATTAAGTGAGCAGACACACAAGAAATTAGCACAGCAGACCAATACACCCAATGAAAGATGGATGCAAAGTGCCTTCGTGAAAATTAAGTAGGTTGCAACGATTCAACTGGCTGAATATTTCACATTCCCATATTGGAAGATGATGTATCTGGTCTATAACTTCTGTAACCAGTCTTGCAGGAAAATTCTTTTTGCAAAGAAAAAGATAAAACAGCCTGTCTACAATAACTCTGCGTTGATTTGGGCTTTAAAAAACAAAGGAATCTTCCAAGGAAAGACTGGGAGCAGCAGCAGTAATTGGTTCTATTCAGATCATGGATGGTTTCATAGGCTTTGGGCTTTAGGGAACTCAGTCAAATATCTGCCATTGAAGCATTCAACTATTCAAACAGAGCCCTTCATTGTCATTCAAGACGCAAAAATCTCATTTGCAATTTTAGCTTTGAAAATGGTTTTAAAAGTACCTGAGGGAAGAAAGAATGGGAGGGAAGCAGAGAGGAAGTGAAGAGAAAGCATGGTGAGAGAGGAAGTTCTCAACAGTCAGAAGACCTGGGGAGAAAAATAATAAAAAATGAACACTCGTGAAACCAGAATCTAAATGACTGATCAGCCCAGTTTCTGGAAGAGATGATGCCTTGGCTCAGTCACCCCCCAGTTTCTAAATCATTCTGTGTCTCCTCATTATTGACCTCTTTCCCCGACTAGTCCTCTTGACTATGTTCTTTCAGCTTAGTTATTTGAAAGAAAAACATTGGTTGTTAGTTTGTAGATTAGGTAAAGATAACTGCTAGGGGCTAGCAACTAAGTAAACTAACTTCAGCTGTAAATTTAGTTAATTTAGTTTCATTTTAATAAGATTTAACAATGATTCCAGTTCTACTGAGAAAATAGTTGTAGTCCCAGTTAGCTTAAAAACAAAACTAAAGCAGAAGCATACCCCTCTGAGACAGTAACAGTAAAGAAACAAAACCTGAAACACTTTGGTAAGCAATTATTTTTTCCCCCTTTTAATGGAAGTATGCGAAGAGGTGTCAGGCAAAGGATTTGTGAACATTTGGTTGAAATAAATACCAGTCTAAAGCATTCAGATCTCAAGCTTCTGAATCAAATAATTTCAATCTTCTTTCTGCTTCAAATCTGTTTTAAAGCTGAAGATGACAAGTTTGAACAACTCTTCCCCAAATTGTCAGGTAAACTAAAGCTTTGTCACTGTACTCATAATGAAGGAAGATAAATTCAAAGAGTGATAAAAGGACCAGGGGTTTAAGAAGGGAAGAGGAGCAGAAGTGGGAAAGCTTTTCAGCAGTTTCCATCAGTCTGGAAAAAGCAGAATCAAAAGCCTTGTGAGAACAGGTTTTCCACACAAGACTTCATGCCCAATTTGATACTGGAAAGATTCAGATAAATGTTGAATGCTTGTCAAAACCAATTGCTAAACCTTCTGATATTCACTGGCTACCAAGCTTAATGCTTATATCTATAAGCTCACAGTCAGCCATTTTTATCAGAACAAGCTGCAAAAATTAAATATTTTCCATGAGACACTTAAGAATTTAAAAGCAATTTCTAGTTCTATAAGTACCATTATGAAGATATGAGTTGAAATGCTCTGTTTATTACTATAAAGCTGGGAATACTCAAGATGGACAAAGAAAATGTAAACATCTGTGTTCATTTACTTGTAAAAACATCTATACTACTGACACCTATCTAATCCACCCCTAAAATACAAGGGAGTAAGTACAATTTGCTTCCTATACTTCATCTGAAGCCACTGACTACTCTAAGCTGATAATGTGCAAGAATATTGTTATATGGCAAAAAATGTGCTCTCTCGCATGACCTGTCCTTACAGTACACACACAATTAACCATTCAGTCTTGTTACGCTTATGAATTAAAGCAGCAGCTTTCACAACAGTGTAGATGGCTTAATACACACCAAGCTTGAAAGCAAAAAATGGAGATTTTTTTTTTTTCCCCTGCCTCAAGTTATTCTTTTTTTCTGCAGCTCATTCCTGGGGTTTCAGTAATACCTGTAAGACATGAATGAACAAGCTTACCCCATCACACCCCATGTGGTTCTGTGAGCACAGAATCAGTGGAAAAAATAATTTCCTCTGGATATTTGGTCAGAAGACTGAAGACCTAAGTGGATTCTCAGATGTCTATTACTTTTTCCAATGCTTTCAGGAACTTGCAATGGGATTAGTCTCTCTCTCCTCTGCCTAGGTGAATGTTTATACACTTATACACACATAAACGCAATGACTTAACTATATTCTACTTACACTGTATTCTACGTACACCCACCTAACAAGTTGATTGAAACTGGCCAGCAGGTTCAAAAGTTATTAGAAAGAAAGAGGAGAGGAGCTGACAAAGACATTTCTTGGAAAACCAAGCTAGAGTAAGGCATGGAAAAATCCAGTCTGTGGGAAGGATTTTAAAACCCTGCGTATGATTCATGTTTTCTTGAGAGAATACCAGATTTTTCTATTTTAAACAACATCCTCAAAACATAGGGCAGTGATTTTTATTTTTTTTCAGTGCTATAGACTTCTTTTGGCATTGCACCTTGCAAACAAGCAGAAAAGGTAAGATTCTTGGATCTTTAAAGAACTGACAGTCAACTAAAGGAAAAATAATCCCTTTTGGATGGGAGAAGCCAGGAGAAATAATTTTTTAATTTTCACACCTTCATACAGACAAGTTTGTTCCTACCATAGAAAAGATTGAGAGCGGGGGCATGTAGCTAAAGATGAAGGCTAGGAACACAGCACACAACATGTCAGACAACTGTCTTGGTTGAAAATATGGGTTCACAGAAGGGCAGAAAGGCTTCTCTTGGTGCTAATTGGTTCTCATAAGAGAAAGAAGCATAACGTGACATACAAGCATTATGGTACTGAAGATATCCATTTAAAAGTCTCCAAATACAGATGAACCAAACCCCTCTGTGTGTCTGATATATGTATAAAGACAAGACATTAAAGACGACTGCATTAAATGATTTTAATGCCAAGATACGCTGGACTGAATTACATATATTGAAATCATAGGAATAGCTATGCCACACAGTACATATCATAATGTTGTAGCATGAAAAGGCTGAGTCAAGAGTACTATTTCATTTCTAAATCTGATTTTCCATTATTTGGATTAGGAGTCAGAGCCTTTTAACAAGAGATCTATGACTACTCTGGGTTTGGATATGGGCTTGTATATATACACATAGCTGTTTCTTATTAAAAAGAAATGGTGGGGGAAAAGGAAATTTGGAGGAACGTTGCAGCTTCAAGAAGGCTTCTTTGAAGAATGAATGATGGTTTCAAAGCTCTGCAGACCTCTCTTTAATAATTGTTACTGTGCAATCCATTAAGTACTGTAATTATGTGGGAAGAAGGTTATCCCTGGTCGTGAGCCAAATTCTGTTCTCTATTACCTGCCCAGGATGCCAGTGGCTTACACAGAATAGCAACCACATAAACAAAAGAAGAATTTGAACTATTGGGAGCCAATACCCCCCTGACCAGAGTCAATATGCAGAAGCACCAGGAAGAGCAGAGCTTGCCATGCCTCAGACAACACACAGTGTCCTCCGCATTCTCATCTTCCTCACGTGGCTTCCACCTGATTCCAAGCAAGAGGCAATATCTCTGCTTGCAGATTGCTGGGCGCACATGCAAGCATGGCTCTTCCCAACCCCAGTGCAAAGGAGGAGGCCTGGGGGGAGCAGCAGAACCGCAGAGCAGTGGTGGAGCAAGGAGGCAGGGTTGCCAAGCAACAGCCTACCACTGGGGGGGGGGGGCGTTAAAACAGGGAAAGGAAACAGATATAAATTGCATTAGCTCATGTGGGGCAGTGGTAGTCCTTCCATCTGCTTTTCTTCCTGCTTCCATTGAGTTATGGCTGTGGATTTTGTGAGAGGATTTGGCCACCAGCGTTTCTGGCATTATGAGCTCCAGTCAGCTCCTCAAGGAGGTTGCAACAGGGAGAACCATAAGGAGTACTTCCTTTGCCAACTTGTTGTCATGGATAACACAGCAAGAAGAGCAGCAGGCTGTCGTAGGTTCTCCAGACAGCATGCCCCAAGACTCAGGAATACAAAGTAAAACTAGACCTTCCCTATTCACACATCTGCATCAGTGATGTTCCTTCTGGTACACCATCGTTTGCCTTAGAGAGAAACATGCACAGAGTATGGGAGATTTTTTCCTTCATATCATATAGACTTTCTATGCAATAAGCAGAGCCTCTGTACTATTTCTATATGAGGTTCCTTTTTCTATTCTGTGAGGCCATAAACATTTTTGATGGCATGGGATGGCATCAGAGGAGGATACCTTCACAAAAGCTTTAGGCAAGAGGTATTCTGGTGAAGAGGGACCAATTAGGAGAGGGGACAGAATATAAAAAAATTAAAACTCCTGACAGTTCATGAGGCCAGACCACATATACTGAAAAGACTTTCACAGAGGCTGAACTCGGGGATCCCAAGCCCCTCTCTGCAATGACAGTCTACCACTAAGCCCGCTCCTCATGGCCATGCACCATATTACAGCTCTCACCAAATCCAGCAACTGGTTCCAATTGCAAAGATTTGCAGCTCTCTGCCTATTCCCTCATGCAACTGAATGTTTTCAGGTGTAGTTACAAAAATTATTTGTGATCCCGCTCTTTTGCAAACCCTTTCTTGCCTGTCCACACTTTATACACATTATCACAGATCACCAAGAAACCATGTGCTTACGCACCACTATACAAATAATTTTGACTCCATAATGCATTTTCTGTAACCTATCATTGTTCACATTTACAGGCAAAGGAAATGGAAAACTATGAAGGAAACTGCATTTGCATTTATTTTTGAGTATAGAACTTAAATTTTACTAGTGGAAATTGTTCACAGATAAGATAAGGCATTCTTCATGCCTTTCAAGACATGAAGTCATCCAGAGAAAAACAAAAGGTTATAAAGCAGACACTTTTCTCTCTCAGCCAGGTAGCTAGGTCCCCTTTATTAATCAAAACAGAGCAGTAAGCACCTTTAAGAGATGATTTCTCCCATCTTAAGGTGCTTGTCCTAAGTAGAAAACAAAAAGCACCCTGGAAGTCCCTTTTCCTCTCTCTCTGTTTATTATGTGGAGAAGCTACAGTGACTCGCACCATAAACACTTTAAATTAAGCAAGATGAGCAATGTCCGTAGCAGCCAACTGTTGCCGAGTTTTTAAATAGCAGCAAGCCCACAGGCAGGATTTGAAGGCAGCTAATGGAGATCTTGTCTTTTGGGGAGTAAGTTCTTATACAAGAGCAGGAGAGTACTTGACTGCAAGTCTGAAAAGCAAGTGGAAATTGATATACTGGGTAGAGATGGAAAATGACTCCAGGTACTTCATGGGAGAATTTTGGTGGGCCAGTGCTATGACGAACTTTAGCAATAGAGGAGAACAACATGGGACAGAGAAGCAATAAGATAGCCTGTCCGGTAAAGGGTTTCACAGTAAAATGGAAGGCTGGGTAAATATGATTGATAGCATGGACTGGTATGAAAGGAGAAAAATTGCAATTGTCACATCATCATTGGTGACAACACATGTGGAGTGCTGTGTACTAGTTCTGGGCTCCTCAATTCAAGACAGACACAGACATATTGGAGTGAGTCTAGTGAAGGACCACAAAGATGGCTAAGGGATTGGAGAATCTGATACAAAAGGAACGGCTGAGAGTGCTGGGACTATTTAGCCTGGAGAAGAGAAGGCTCAGGGGAATCTTAACAATGCGTAAAAATACCTGATGGGATGGTGTAAAGAAGACGTAGCCTGACTCTTCTCAGTGGTCTCCAGCGAACAGACAAATGGCAATACAAGAAAGCTCCATTTAAACACAAGTTTATATATATACGCATATAAAAATAAAATTTATTTATTTTACAGTGAGGGTAGTCTAACATTGGCTGGTGTTTCCCCCAGAGTTTGTGGAGTCTCCATCCTTGGAAGTATCCAGAACCTGACAGGACACAGTGCTGAGCAACCTGCTGTAGTAACTAGCTCTATTTTGGGCAGCAGGGTTGGTCTAGATGTCCCAAGGTCAACCTCATAGATTCTGTGGCAAGATCACTGACTTCATTCTCCACAGAGAAGCTGATCTGGGTCCAATGCAGACTGGTGCTGTGGTATTTCTCATTCATTTTCTTGGGGGGTTGTTTTGGGGTTTGTTTGGTTTGGGGGGTTTGTTTTCATTCTTTTTAAGTACAGCCACCTCTCAAAAGCAGTCTTTTTACCACCGCCACTTATTTTTAGATAATGGTGGCTCATTTAAAAAGCCTACATTTACTAACAGTTACCACAGTTGGGTTTTCTCCGAGTTTAAGTGCTTATAAAGTGACTGCTACTAAATAAACAGCACAAATATCATCTTGGCGAGAGACAAAATGGGCAAGTAAAAAGAGCTTGCCTGCCTTACCTAGAAAAGACTCCAGCTTAGTGGAGTGGGAAGTAGTCTGAAAATGCATTTTCTCGTCTACTCTGGAATAGTTCTTCCAAAACTATAGACAAAAAAATCCCCCTATGCCACCCCACACCTTGAGATGGAGGGGTGCCATGCAGGCCATAGTCATGTGGCAGGGAGGACTTGGCATTTGACACAAGGCACAGAATGCCAATGCTTGTCTCCAGAGCAAATAGGGATGCCCGTTTTATACATCCTGTTTTATACATGGTTATCATATCCTTGCTGATTCATCTCTTCCTTAAGCATACTATTTCCCTTCTCTCCACCGTATATTCCTCTCACACAGAATTCTTTCCTGCTTCTGTCGCTTGGGTTGTATATATGTATATATCCTGTCTGTTTCTGCTACCTCTTTCTTTGAAATTATATGACCAGAACACAATGGGCTTTAAGCATTTTCAGCTAAAAGTTAAGCTAGAAGTCTTAAAAAGATACACCTGTCTTGGAAACCATCTCCTGTCTTTCTTAGACAGCAATGTGGAGAGAATAACTTCTTACTATTTTGGTCTCCCTCCTTTTGCCTGATACATGGATATAAAAATGTTATGCTTAATTGGTTACAAGTCAATAAACAGATCGAGATTTTCTACCAAAATAGGTTTATTTTAAAAAATAACTCAAAGAAAATGCTAGATGCTGATGCAAGAAAATATTCCTTAGGGGCAAGGTATACATCAATACTCCATATGATATGATATAAAACAAGTATTTGATTTCACTTGACTGAATACTATATTGTTTTTCTGATCTGCTAGTCCTCATTTCAGTTACTGTTGCAAAGGTATTTCAAAACCAATTCACTGAATTTCACTAACTTTCACATTTAGGTATAAGTTTATGTCTCATCAGAAAGTTAATTGACAGAATTTCTCCTTTTTGGGAAAAGCTGAGTTCAGTGTATTTGAAACATTCTGCTGTATAATTTTAAAATTTCAATGCAGTTCCTTGACTAGCATATTCAAATTACAATAACCAGAAAGTTGTCTGAGAATAAGAAAACCATAAAAATCTGAATTTTTTTTCCATATGAAGTTTGGTTTACAGTCAGTTTAGAACTTAAGAAAGTTATAGCATGTTAACATTTGTCATTTAATTCAAATTGTGTTTTTCAAACTGTCTTAATTCACATGCTAAGACCTTTATCTAGCACTGTAAGGACAGGTTTCCTAAGTTTTCATTTCTGTATTTAGCTTTTCTTCTGGATACATACAAAAAGAAGTCTGGTGATCTCACTTTAAGCCCTAACAGATAATTATTGCAGACCACGGTGCACACAAATCTCTGCACTCATAGTTTTCAAAAGTGATCAGCAGCTGTTTCAGGTCATGACTGATGGGAGTTGGCAAAGCTTTGTGGGAAAATGGCAAAATGCCTACATGTATACGTCCAGCTGAAGTGTTATAGACTTTTCACATAAATAATAATCAGATTCCCTTAAACAAGCTTTACAAGACAGGGAGGGAGGGTAAGGGGTATCTCATTTATCTTCAGTACTTAATATTAAAAGATGAATTCTCAAGAAGTCAATACTTCTTAATCATGTAACAGAATTTTCCTCCATGCCTTGGAAAACTGCCCCAATCATTTCTTGTACCCAATACACTTCTACAAGTGCAATAAATATTTTTAAAACCTTTTTCTAAAATCAGTTTCCTGGAAGATATATTTACATAAGGATTAATAGGAAAGCGTTAGGTAGAACGCACCAGAAATAACACATACAGCTACCGCAGATAACCTTTTAAACACATAGGCGAACACAAAATAAGACCTTCCAAATACCGTATACGTTAGTTTTCTTTCCTATGCAGGGTGACAAATAGCATAGAGATAGCTATTTCTTCAGTCTCAGAAGAACAGGTTCTTTTGCCAAATCGGTTGGGGGGGCGGGGGGGGGGGCGCGCGGAGAAGGCAGGGGAGTGAAGCGTCCTCAGTGCCAACCCCCCGAGAAGGTTGTTCCGATGTTTGTGGAATTACTGGTAAGTTATGAGCTGTCACTTTGCTAGGTAAGCTAGTTTAAATGGTTACAGAGCAATTTCGCCCTTCTCCTCCTCACGGCCGCCAACAGCCAGCCCGACGCGTTCAACCCGACAGGCGCAACCGCGACCCCTTCCCGAGGAGGGGAAAAGGGAAAGGAGCCGAGCCCCCGCGCGCTCACCATGCGAGATGCTGTGGAGCAAGGCGACGGCCAACATCCACATGCCCCCGCCGCTCGCCCGCTCGCCGCTCCGGGCTCGCCCTCGCCCGCCGCGCCCACGGCCGGGCCGGAGCTGCCAGGCAGCGCGCAGCGGGTCCGGCCGCCGCCTCCCTCGGCCGCCGGTGGTGGCCGCTCGGTGGGAGCCTGCGGGGCCGCTCGTCCGCCCAGCGAGCGCTCAGCCCCGCCTGCAGCCCCGCGGCTCCGCCGACGCTCGCCGCCCGGCTCTCGGGCGGGGGAAGAGGCAGCCGGCGGCGGGGGCGGGAGGCGGGTGCGCGGCGCCCAGGTGCGTCCTTGGCTCGGGGAGGCGCCCGCAGGTTGGCGGGGGCAGGGCCACAGGTGACAAAATCCTCCGCCGCAAGCACAGGAGCATCCCCGGCAGCGGCCAGCCCCGAGCCGCGGCCAGCCGGCTCCTCACACACCTCCCTTCGGCCCGGCGGCGGGCGGGCGGGCGGGCGGGCACATCTTCCCTCTCCTGCGGCTCGAATCACATTGATCCCGCTGCTAAACCTCCCCTGCCTCCCGGCGCGGCGGAGGGCAGCCTGAACCCCAGCCCTCTGCAGTCTTAAAGCACCACCAAGTCTCCGCGGTGAGAGAGAAAGCGAGACCAAAAGAAGAAAAAAAAAAAAAAAAATAATCGCAACCTGGTTTACGGTAATATATAACTGTATGTGCACAGAAAGTGCATACTTCATCGTGATCGGTGCATTCTAGATGGCACTCTGGAGGGACCAGAGGGAAAAAGTATTAGATTGGGTTATATACAGGACAGTGTTTACTTGTTTTGAGGGACGTTTGATCAGTCATACGAAATTGCATTTTTAAAGGAAGCATCCTGACTATTGACCTTTCTTACTTCCAATATCCTTGCTGAGATGTAAATCTTTCAGTGAATGGAATAGCTTGATTTCCCGCTTATACGTGAGTCAATGGGAGAGTGTGCTAGAGCTCTCCAGAATGTAGTATCTTCACCTGACAGGTGACAGTGCTAGTTTACCTTGAGATCTAGACCACAGATCCTAGACTTGGATCTTGCAGATATTTAGCTCATTCTCTGCATGAGAAAAGTGAAACATCTTCTCTTCAGGCACTCGCACAGCTGAGCATCATGTGAAGGTAAAGGGATATTAAAACTGATTTTCACTAGAAGGGAACTGTAGTCACGTGGCAGCAAAGTAGAAACAGGCCTTTAGGGTGGACTCAAAGGTAAAATGGGTGTAGGTCTTGGGAACATCATGAGATGCAGAAGAGGCTGTGTGAAAGAATACCTGAAGCAATTTTATTTATATATATATATATCGCTGAACAAGAGATTGTGATAAAGGCATAGAGCTCAGCAATAAAGCAAAAGCAACAACAACAACAAAAGAGATGGATGATGCAGCACTTTAAACAATAAATAAGAAAAAACAGTAGATGCAAAGTTCCTGAAGCTTTCAAAGTATGGAATTGGTTATTGTTTTAACTTTTAGACTGGCAAGGAAAATTGTCTTCTGGGATATATTTTGCAAGAAAATGGGTCAGTACATGTATACTTGGATGGCCAGACAGTAAGCTCTTGCAGTGATAGAAATATTTGCAGTGGAGAATAGGACACATGATGTGGTTATGGGGAAAAAAAAAAAGGCAGATCTTGCTTATGCTGAGTAAAAAGCAGCAATTTCTGGATATGTAAGGTGAGAAAGAGACAGTTGTCAAAAGCAAGCTCCAAAGTGTGGCTTGGAGTAGCTGTAAGGATGGAAAAGTTGTTGGCAGTGACAGAGAAAGGGGAGGGAAATTAGAGATGACTGAAAAGATGGATAAGGTCTTGGTGTCAATATGATTAGCTTCTCAACATGATATTTAGAGTAAGTGATTTCTATATACTCTCTGTACGTGTCATGGGCATATCTGGCAGAATTTGGGTAGCAGGGAGCCCTGTGTGGGAGGAGACCAGGGAGTGTCCTGTGCTGGTGACAGCTGTGTCCAGCCAGCTCAGAAATGGGCAGCACTGACCCGTTGTGCACCCATACTGCACCCAGTCAGAGCAGCTTACAGTTCTGTCTCTTCAGGTAGGTTTAAGAAAGAGCAATAGCAGCTGGGTCAGGACATACAAAAAGGGAGATGCAGTACGCACAAAAGGAGACACAAGAGGAGGTATGCCTGTGAGGAGGCTGTGGCCAGTGAATAACTTACACCAGGGCAGGGACATCCCTGAGGGGATTGCAGTCCATGGAGGAATTACTGCTAGAGCAGAGGAAATGAGTAAGAAGGAAGGAGCCATGAAAGAAAAGAGTAAGAAACAAGGAGTGGCAAAAGAACCCACCACACACTGACCCCAACCTCCTGCGCTGCCCATTGCATCACTTAGGGGACTGAGTGTAACCTGCCACAAAACAAAGGGAGGGGAGACTAGGAAGGGGGAGGAGAGGTGTCAGGTCTGAACTTGAGGCTTGGGAAGAGGAGGAAAGGTGTTTCCCATAGGGTTTGCTGAACTGATTGTCTTCTTTGTTTCTCAATACCCAAAATCAGCTATTAAAAGTTTATTTTCATTAGCAATCAATTAAATTAGGTGGAATTGCCTGAGTTGAGTCTTGCTCTGACTATGTATTAGTAGCCCTGCAAGCAAATGTAAGGCCTCATAATACCTGCTAAAGAACTGTTGGAAAAAGAAGAAAAGGAAGGGAAAAATCATCAATTTTCAAATTAAGGCAAACTGCAGAAATGCTGAATTAATTATTTGTAAGGTTCTAAACATGGACTTGGCTTCCTCTTGTTTCTTACATAAAATAAATAAAGAAAAATATCAGCAAGTCTTATATCAAACAATACCATTTTCTTTATTATAGGATGGACAGCAAGAATCTTGTATCCAGAAACTTTTTCCTTGGTATTTTACCTCAAAAAGAAATAATGATCTGTTGTGAGACAAATATTCTCCTGTTGATTTGAAATTATCAAAATGGCTTGTTAAACCAGCAAAGGTAAAAAAGATTGTCAGACAGTTTCATTGTTGATTCAACAGCAAACACTTTTGCTGTTGATTTCCAAATTGTATAACTTGGAAGTTCTACTGCAAACGCTTTCATGCAGCCAAGTAGTGAATGTCTAGCAATGTATCTTAATGCTGAAACATGATGATTCTGCACAGTTGGGTTTTTTTAATAAAGAGAGGATCCTTCCAACTTCTTAATGTCTTCAGGCCCACCATTTTTCTTGGGAGAGACTTGCTGGTGCACAGTCTGACTCTGCAATAAGCATTCTTGAAAACCTCATGCTGATTGAGTAACATCTGAATACGTGGAATCCGGTTGCACAGACAGTGCTTTGGGCTTCCTCAGGGTGGATAGGCAATAACCGTATATCTGTTATGAAGAGGTGTGATCCAGACTCTTCCCCATGACTTACCTTAGCTACTTCTAGTGCCTTCTCAGAACTATGTCTCAACTCTTGACAACTTCTTGTGCGTTTGTCTTCCACAGCATCCCTGTGAGTCCCAAGTGCATTGTTATTCCTATATCAAAGAAGAAGAATTGAAGTATAGGAAAGCCAAAGGCTAATCCACTGAGGGATTCAGGTATTGAAATAGTCAGTATTGCAAAAGCCAATTTTTAAGTGGGCTCATACATACTGGAACTCACAATCTTGTGTAGTACCTAGTATCCTAGTACTTCATATAGAAGAGGTAGGTAATGCAGAATGAGATTCAAGGAAAATAAGTGGAGAGGCATGTCAACCAATGGGAAACACCTAAAAGAAAGGTGCCCTAACATTCACTGGGCAGTGGCTCGGAGGTTCTTAGTCGCCAAGTGCTGACACCACATCAGTCCTCTCTCAGGAGAAGCAGAAGAGGAGACAATTGACTTCTTCACTTGTTCTACACCCAACAGAGAGAGAGCTGACTTCAGATTATTGCCTGACAAATATTAAAGAAAAGGTTGACCCTAGTTACCCTGTCTTCTTTGTAGTGGTTCTCTTGCCTAGGAGACTTACACCCAGCTCCTATTTTTTTCTAAAGTAGTACTTTTCCATACTTTCTTCACATAGCAAGAGCAAGGGCCCCTTAAAAGATGTCATACAATGCCATAGTAACCTCAACTTCTCTGAAGCAAAAAAGTTAGTGTCCTTCTCCAAAGCAAGCAGGGATGCACTAGAACATGGCTCTCTCACTTTCAAAGCTAGTACTCTTGGTGTTGAGCATGGGGTGACAAATGGGGGCAAGAGGAAGGACGCTTCCTCTACTCCATTTCCATACTTCTGTTGGCAGAAGTGCAGCAGACTAGCATGTGCTGGGGAGCAAGTCAGGGTTTTCATATCTCCAGCACCCTCAAAACATAGACATCTTCATGCATGCTATGGGGCAAGAAAAACAAGGAGGTGACTATAGGCATATGTAGGCCTACAGCAATACGCTGCTGCTGAAATTTTTTTTGAACAAAAATGTAGAGCAAGATATATAATAACCTGAGAATTTATAGAGACTCTTCTGTTCCCTGTGATTTTCTAAACATAATTTTCAATTTCTAATTCATGAAAACTTTCTCGTAGTTTGTTCTCAAGTCCTTCTGTCATCTGCCTAGCACTTTCTTTTTTCTGAACGTATCAAAATCATTACAAATGCAAGTACAACTATATATATCTCTCTAATACTATATATATTGTTATGGAGATAGTTCTAAGAGATAACATTATGAAGGATCTTATGAAAGATCTTATCTTCATGTGAAAGCTATTTTAATACCTTACCAAAGGTAAGCAGGGATCAGTTTTGCCCTCTATAATTACCTCAAATTACCTCAACCTTCTTTTCAGGCTGGATGAACAACATGCAGTGCTGTTATCTCAGGTATTCCTGGTTCTAAACCTACACATGTTAAAATAGTTAAATGAGAGGAGCAGGGAGGAGGGGAAGAAAGAAGACCATAGAGAAGGAAGGATAACCCATACCCTGATAACTCCTCCCAGCGTCTGTGTATATTGCAACACATTTTAGTTTTCTACTTACAGTTATTCCCCAGGACCCTTTCTCACAGAGATTTATGCCATTATCCCTGGATTCAAGTCCTCTTCAGAGGAACAGGAACATCTGAAACCTGTAGCCAGGTGGAACAAAAGCTAATTCAGTAGATGAACAAGGCTCCTTCCCATCCCCAAATGAGTATATTTTCAGCAACCATGTTCATGCTTAAGGCTGTCATCATTCCCCCTCTCCCTAGAGCATCTGGGTCTAGTTAAATGTGCCTGAGCATGTGACAGGTTATGCCAGGGTCTCTTCTCACATCCAGGCCAGCTGAAGTTCCAAACAGTCTCAACAGAATGTTGAGCCTGCCGTCCCACATTCGGAAAAAAAAATGGTTGCACAGATGATAAAACACAATCTTGTCAACAGCTTCTAACTAAACATGCAGAAGGAGCAGGTGTAATTTTAGAAAGACCTGAGTTATAGACCTGAACAGCAAGAGACAGGTGCACACTCTTAATCAGGAAAGCTGATATAATTTCTGCCAAATCTTCCAGTTGTTTTCCTCAGTCTTCATCAGACAGAGGATCAGCAAGCTGGCATTTATCCAAACCCCAGCCTCACTTAGGCTCCAACCAAATTGTTTATTCTAAGTATCAGAGTTGGACTAGATGAACATCAAAAGTAGGTGTTGTAAGTAAGCTTAAGGTACACAGCCTGTGCTTTTTTTTTTTTTTTTCTGACTCACCACCTCAGCTGCCTTAGCTGTACATTGAGCATACAAGGTGGGGAGATCACTTCAGACCTGTGAATTTTCATAAGGCAGAGCCTCAGGACAGGTGAGGAACTGCATAGTATCGTCTCCTATGATGCCATGAAGCAGCAATGTGATTTTTGCTAGCACTTCCTAAATAAATAATAATTAAAAAAGGCTGCATCAGCTATACCAACCAAGGCCAAGAAGTCTAATAAACCCCTAAAGTCAAACAAAAATTCCCCACTCTCATCTCTTCCTGATCACTGCTGATATACAAAGCTCAGTTTCAAGCTCTACCCAAGCCTGTAGGTATGCCTTGGGAAACAGAATGACCAGTGTCTTTCATAGTGCTACCACTGATGTGGGACAGTTATCTCAGGCCAGGCGGCATTAGGTGTTTTGTCACAAGGAGCTGCTGCTGGGGTGTTATTATTGCTATAAATTAAAGTGCAGAGTTGACTTTCTGAGTATGCCTCAGCTCCACTTCCCTTTATCGTCTCAGGGAACCCCTCAGGTTTTTAAAACTGTGTCTTACCACAGTTCATCTGTGGAAAAGAGAAAGAAAGACTCAAAAATAGGGTGAGACATTTTGGACAAAAGACAGATTCTTGAGCAGATGTTTAAATAAATGTTTCCTAAAAAAACACAGGCTTCATTCTCCTGAAGTAAAAAACTATCTGTATCAACTAAGAGCAGATGCAGAGTGTTTTATAGTGATTCTCAGCAACTGGAAACAGTAGGTGGTACCGATAAGGAAACAGCATGATTGAACTTCTAATTTCCTTTGACATGGCAATAACCCCAAATAAATCTGCTTTCTCTTCAAAGAAGAAAAGCTCAAGACACTACTGCATATGAGGAACCCTTCACCGGGGTCAGTTTTTTCATGTTATGTTTTCATATTGAAAAAATGAACATGTGAACAATAGCTCAGTAAAAAATTGTTGGTGGATCAGTAGCTTATTCATGAATTAAGTTTGCCTTTACAAGCTTTACCTTTTAACAGTGATGCTGTTAGTGTACAAAGTTTTTCAGGGGAATACAAAGGAATTTGAATTACTCAAGAGAACACATTTCTCCACGGATAAATTGCTTTGGGGCTTTTATTTCAGCTCCATCTGCCCTCACCATCCTGGTAGTGCCTGATAGCTAAGAAGGTTGTGAGCAGATCGGCTCACTTTCTCCTGGTCAGGTGGCTTTAGAAGTAGTCAACTATTCAGAAGACAGGCGTCTCAAACTGATTAGCAAATAGTCAAAGTGTTCAAAAACAGAAATGCACACGTATAAACACACAAACCACAAAACAAAACAATGCCATGGGTCAACATCAGATGAATACTCTCTTTAGTTGACTGGCCAAAATACAGCTGGCAGGACTCCAGTCAGAACTATAGCTAGCTTATAACAGCTATTACTTGACCACTTCGTAATGTTTTATTGTGCCTGAACATGCCCAGGCAGGAAAGTACCTACTGGCATGTCTTTACCATCTGTCACCCCATGATGGATGTGAGGGACCTTGCCTCTTATTTGGTTCCAGTGGTGTAAGCAATACTGTAATTTCAGCCACTGTGTACACCACAGAGAAATGTTTGAGCACCTAAACCCTACCACAATGCCATTTAAAAACAAGGGAAAGGGATCTAACTTCCAAATAAAACCACTTGAGTAGCATGGGACCAAAGCCCAAGGAGAGGAGGGAACTAGTAGCCCTCAGCCACACTTTTCATGTCTCTGTACCTCAATGACTCCACTTGCAGACCTTAAGGAGAAAAATGTTTCATTCTTTGCAAAGCAGTGGAGCTCTCCTGATAGAAAGGCCATGGGGATCTGGGACACGGCACAGGCTGGCACACACTGAAGAGAGGAATGAGGGAAGGAAGCCTGCTGAGGTCAGGTGATTGCTCAGGCAGGCAAGGCTTGCTAATGAGTGTGCCAAGAATGTGCTTGTCTTTCAGTCTTGTCTGAACTCAATAAAAGGTTTCTCTAGGGAATTTATAGCCTTCAGTTCTGAGAAGCAATGAAGATGAAAGCCATGATCAATAACGCTGGAGTTTTGTAAAACAACATAAAACTTGACGTGCAAAACACAACAATTTCATGAAGGTTCACCCCAGAACATGGAAGCTCCTTAATGAGTACCAACACAGACTTTGCCATCTTCTCCTTTAAGTACAGGGTAAATTTCTTTGACTCCACCTTATCTGAGGTGAAAACAAAGCAACAAGCAGATATATGTATGACACAAACTTGTAATACATATAGAAAGAGAATTAACAACACATAACAGATACTAGTCATGTCAAAACAGCACAGACTCCAACAACAGACATGGCTACAGGATGAGGACTCAGAGTCTCCTGTTGTGCTGGAGCAAAGGTATAAACTACAGAACTGGAAGTTTTGGCATGCACATGCACAAAAAATGGTTATTCAGTAATTACATTAAAGAAGTGGGTTTAGTTGTCTCAGCTGATGCAGTTTCTTGGCTGCAAGAGGGCCATGATATTTTAATATTATTTGTTTTACTGGCCTCCTCTGTGAAGAACCGATAGAAGGTCCTTTTCCCTGACCTAATTAGGCAAAACTAGGTCTTCATATCTGCTAGTTTTGCATGGCTCAGATTTCTAGGTGTCCTGTTAAGACCCACAGTAGGAACATTGTTTTAAAGAATCATCCAAGACTGAAATTTACCTCAGCAATAACATCCATGGGGAGGGACAGCTATTTCTTTTTTCTGCTGCCTGATTGGAGCAAAAGAGATTATTAACCCTCATGGAATTACTGGTTTACCAACACTGCCTCTGCAGTGTGCGTTCATTGCTCCGGGTGTAAAGTAATACCTTAAAAATGTATTGGTTAATAAATCAACATCAGATTTTAATATTAATCACCCCTTTGAAACTGATTCTCACCAAATATCACAGTTAGTGGCTGTTTTGCTAACATGTTAATGAGTCATTAACTAAAACCAGTCATTAACTGCTGCTATTACAGTTTCCATAAGGATTTATTAAGGCAACTTCATGTATTATTAAAAAGAAAGTTCATGGTTCTAATGTTCTGAAACTTTGTGTCCCTCAGGCTTCCACTGATATTGCTTCAAAGGTAGAAACATTTTCCAAATGTGTAATTGTATCACTCAGTTCAGTTCCATTCCTTAAAATAATATTTCTTGTTCTTAAAATTCCCTTTTCCCACGCTCTCCCGTCTCAAGGAGAAAGTGGCTGTGTATAACGTGAATGTGTGAAAGTATTCTTCTTTTTAAAGAATAGCTTTTTCAGTTTTCATAGTTACTGAAGCAAAAAGAGGTGGGCCTGGTGTATCAAAAAAGAACAACTTTAAAAGTTGGGTCTGTCACTGTGATTAAAACCACTAAATGGAAATTATTGCTCACACAACACAAACCATGAAACTCACTGCCACTTGAAGTCACTAGGGCCAAGACCCTATCAAGGTTCACCATAGAGTTCAAACTTTATACAGATCTCAGGAATCCTAAACCTCGTACACCCATAATTGAAGATAGTCTTTAACTCTAGAACATGAGGCTTAGAATTGCCTTAATGACTTCCTGTGGTAATTAATTCCACAGTCTGAATAAAATCTGTAATTATTAGAAGTCAGAGTGAAATATTTAGGATGAAAGCTTTATATTTGCACGTTATATCATTCTTCCAATGGAGCATGGATGAAACTAAAGTTGATCCAGTATGAGAAGGCTGACACTCCATTACACTTCTATATTTTCCTGACATCATCTCTCTTTTTTTCTTTTTTTTTTTAGTGGAGAGATATCAGAAAACAAGTTTCACACTTACAGCTCATCACATTCCTAGTGTTCTACCAAAGTTTTAAAATATGCCACACTGACAGTTTCCATGTAGTGACATTAAGAGGAAAAAAACATTTTCCCTCCAGCCCATAAAATCTGACACAGGACCACAATCAGCTCTGTGCTACTGTACTCCCTACTCCACAATCGCTTTGACTCAAACAGGCTCCTGCTAAAACATGGAAAGTTGTGGGAAAGAAAGGCGGGGGACAAGTGCCTTTGCCTTACCTAAATTCACTGCAAGAGCTGAGCTTTTGTGGCTACCATTAACTTTTCAAAGAATTTCACTAATTGCTGTATATCGGACAGTGCATGAGTGCAGGCTGTTGGCATCAAGAAGTATTGAACATTTGGATTCCTTCAACAATATATGTTTAAAAATTATATTGTCATAAAAATTGGCAGATTTTATTCACAGTCAGTTTATGTGAACCCAAACAAATTAAGCCATCAAACCACAGTAATTTACATTGCTGCAAAAAATAAAACTCTGATCTACAGCCTGCTAAAGATTTGTAACCTGGTACTAAATGGTTCAAATTACATCCCGTATTGTTATCTGTGATAAGCTGATATTATTTATGAATGCCAGGTTTTCTCCAAATGGCCTGGATTAATTTCATCTCTACAAGGCAATGCTGTAGAGATTCATCTACAAATATTGCAGTGATAATGTCTTAATTTATATCTCTTGGGGAAAAACAGAGAAACACCAGGCTTGTGAATGACATCTGATGATAAAACTTCATGACTTCCCGTTTTTGAGAAATCATCTGTGAAATGTTCTTGTATATTAAAAAAAAACTTCAGTGCTATCCCTAAAGCACCTTTTCCCACTGAGGTTCCTATAGCTGAATCCTGATTCATGGAAAGCCTGTTTTTGTGCCTGATTAATTATAACATCTATAGCAAGAGCTGTACTGGTTTTTTTTTATTAGCAACTGCTAGTTAACTGAATAACTGATTGCTCTCAAAATGTACTGTACTTTTGTAAAGCAAGAATTCATGTACAACAAAGAAGTAAAAGTGTGCTGTATACAACTGCTAAAATTACATGCAACTGCTTTTACATAAGACAATGTGTTTCTAGTGATAAAAATCAGTCTTCCTGTACCAAATGAATGCTTTAAATTAGGAAGACTCGGGTTTCATCCTTAGAAATACCTTCTAGCCTCACAGGGTACATAGATTTCTTTCTCGACAGAGGTGTTCTGGATCTAAAGGCCTGAAAAAATTCTGAAAATATGAGCTTAAGACCACTTTTAACAAAGATGAAATTTACCATCCACTGTATTATGGAAATTAAAAAAATACGTCTGAATGTATTTGACTGTGTGTAATTATGTCTCACAAAGGATGTAGGAAAAGATCCCAAGACTCACAACATAAAATTGCCCTCAAGTGAACATTTCAGTACCATGCATCAAAGATAGGTCACAGAAGCCCACTTTGTTTACATCCATTCATAACTCTCTAGTACAACACACACACCCCCGAAAACAAACAAACAAACAAACAAACAAAAAAAAAACACAAAGAAACAACCCCCAGAAAAACCAAAACCTCCTTTCAATTTCCATTGAGAGGAAACTGATGAAGGAGATGAAGCCATCTCCTCATTTCCAGTCAGCAAACCATCAACCGCTAGTTTTCATGCTCCCCATGCTCATCCATATATTATATCATGTGCCTGTATTCTTATTCTCATGCTCTCCTTTCTATGGAAGGAAAAATATCCTGCAAGATTTATGAAAACCATCCACTGCTCAATCTGTTCTCAGGTCCTCTCTCTGTCACAATACCTTGATGATGTCACAATGATGTCATTTATTAGTTAGGAAAGAGATAGTCTGTAACTTTTGCTGAATTCTTTTCTAAGCATTCCCTTGCCATTCCAAAACACCCTAATCTGCTCTGGGTTTTGTGCCTACCAACACTTCTCTTTCTGAAACACGTTGTGCGCTCTCTACAACAGAGAATATATATTTTTTGTTTGTTTTTTAGTTTTCTCTAATAAGCCTAGTACATGTACTTGCTTCTTAGGGCTCAAACGACACAACAAATGATTGCAAGCCTACAGGAGCTTACCTATACATATGTGGCTTTGAATTGTTCTGGTAATAATGAAAGAAAATGGAAATGAGTGATTAATAGGAAAAACCTACACTTCTAGTTCCTCTTACGCAACAAAAGTGCATTTGAAGCTTTCTGTGTAGGTAAGAACCTACCCCATTCTATACTACTTTGTTTTTAAAACAATGGCAATTTCAGACTGCAGTGGATGCCAGAGGAATAGCTAACAGAATATGGACCTTTTCATGAGACCCTTACATTGACTCCAGTACATTGTACATGTGCGGTAAGCTTGATTTAGCCCAATGCCACCAGTCTAATCATATGCGGTCAATTCATCACTGTTTTGTATCTTGTATATGTCATTTTCTCCAAAACAATGTGCATATTGACCATTTTGTCTCATTCTGCAAAGAGGCTGAAGGTGGAAGACAAGAGGACAAACCACAGCTCTTATACATCACTGTTCAGTAACTATCTCTTCGAGTAACTTAAATCAAAGGAGGAAAAAGCAAGGTGGAGGATTAGGAAAAGTCACAAGGCTAAATCATAGCATATCAATTTATCATTCAGAGATTCACTACTAGTTGATAAAATAAGAACACTAAATTGCTTGTATCCTTATGCCTAAGGCACAAAAGAAGTTCAATTTATGAAACCACTGCCCCTTCTCAAAAAATGAGGATGTTAGCAGGGGTATTCTGCTTTTATTCATTATCCAGACTATATTAGCACCTGAAAGACTCAACTGTAATCAATGACCCAATATCACAGTAACCAATCACCCTTTCCCTAGTTTATTTGCAACATAAGGAGAAAAGCCTATCTGCATGGCCACCTGCAAAAAGTTCCATGTTAATTCTATCTGTCCTCTGGAGCCAGCCAGGTATGAGTCAGCTCCAGTCCACCAGCCATAAAGCCCTATTAATGAGGCACTGAGAGATAGGTCTTATCACCATGGGCTAATTATTGCACTAACAAGGCCAAGCTCTGCTTCGCTGTGGCCTGTTTGTATCAGAGAAGAGGTATGAGAAACGCTGTTAATGCTACTAGGACTAATCAAGCTTTTTTCTGGAATTGGTTCTTTGCAGAAAAATGGTGTCATAATCAAATGAGAAATTTCACAGAAAACATTCGCTTATGATAAAATTCAGAAGAGTTTTGGATCGTAGGGCAAATGCAGCCTGGGTTGCATTAGGAAGACCATTGCCAACCAATTGAGGGAGGTGATCTTTCCCCTCTGTTCAGGACTGGTTGAGACACACCTGGAGTGCTGTGTCCGCTTCCAGGCTCTCCAGTACAAGAGACATGGACATACTGGAGAGTGTCCAGCGAAGGGCCACAAAGACAATTAATGGACTGAAGAATATGAAGAAAGGCTGAGAGCTGGGGCTACTTAGCCTGAAGAAAAGAAGGTTCAAGGGCAGATCTTATCAATGTGTAAAAGCACCTGACAGGAGGCATAAAGAAGATGGAGATACTCTTCTCAGTGCCACCCACTGAAAGCCCAAGAGAAAATGTGCACAGGCTGAAATACATGAAATTCCATTTAAACACAATAGATTTTTTTATTTTTTTTTTTACTGTAAGGGAGATCAAACACTGGGAACAAGTTTTCCAGAGAGGCTGTTGAGTCTTCAACCTTAGAGGTACTAAAAACCTGACTAGACATGGTCCTAAGAAATCTGCTGTAGTTGACCCTGATTTGAACAGAGATGGACTCAACAATCTCAAGAGCTCCTTCCTAACCTCAATTATTCTCTGATTCAGTAATTCTGTAATTTCTTCAAAATAAAAACATTTAAAGAAAAATTAAAATAATTTATCAAAAAAATTTAGTCACTGGGGAAAAATAGTCAATACCAGGAGAAAATTCATTCTATGCTAAGACAGAAATGAAGCTGATAACATTAGGTGCACCTTTTCTTTTCAATGCAGAGAAAGCTCACCAGCTCCCACTTCAACATCCAAAATTAGATGAGATGAATTCTAGCCTTCTTCACCAAATCATAATCAGCACCCACGTTGCTGACAGGGGGTGAAACACACAGCAATTAAAGACATGTTATGTGGCACAATATAGTGCCATATAACCAGAGCTAATTAATTGGAGGAACACCATGCTAATGAGGTAACACTGCCTCTGACACCCAAACTAACTCAGGTCTGTCTCTGCGACATGGTTTTTTGCCGAGTGGCTATGCTCTGAGTAGTTTCTTCTGCTCTGTCACAAGCCAGCTGATTTTCATACTACACATTACCACAACAGAAGCTAAACCAGAAGATTGGTACTCCTTCCTGTATGCAAAGACTTAGTGATATATTAGTGCAAGGTACGAAATGCTCGGTGGCAACAAAACCTAATGCCAGTTCTACAGCAGCTCAGCCCTACATTTAAGGACTTGATGTTCTGAAAAGAGGGGAAACAGATCACTGGAGAGCCCACCTTGCAAGACTCTTCACAACAAAATCCTAACTTGTCTCATAGTGGAAAAAAACCAATCACGTTATCCACCAGCCTGAGGAATCACACAGTGCAAAATCTGTGGCAGTTAGAATGCAGCTATTAACTACTCATGCTTGCATAATCATATTAAACATTTTCATTCATTTCTGCTTGTTAAAGTAATATGATGACTTCCTCTAGTTTCAAACATGGCAATGAAAGGAAGCTTTACTTTCCTCAGCCTGCTGTGCAGCTTTAGTGCCAAAGGCAACAGCTTTTTAATCCAAAGCAAGAGTTACAAGATGAAATACATTTACCAGTACAGGGGAAAAAATAGAAATGAAAAAGAGAAATGGGCCCTTCTCACCTGCCCATGTATAACCATGTGAGCTAAATTAAAAACATACTTTGTCAGCTGGAAACTCATTTGCATGAAGAACTGTTGGCAGGTTTTGACAGTATATGGGTAGAGCAGGGTTACAGAGCTGTGTGTCTTTCCCTTCCTCTTGGCTGCTCAGTGGTACAGAAGTGAGAGCTGAGGAGTAATTTTACTGCAAGGCTAAGATAGCTTTTATGAACGTAAGTCACAGGCTTCAAAGGACAGTGTGTAAAGAAGAGGGTCCGCTTTGGAGTCCATTTATATCACAGAGCAGGACAGAACTAGATGGGGAACAGAAGCCTGTAGCTCACCCTCAGGGACAATGCTGCACAATGAAGGAGATGCCAATTTTGAAACCCAAAGATTGAAATGTAGCAATCACGAATGTTCAGGCACCTTCTCCTCCAGTCCGCTCAATCCTCTGTCATTTCAATGGTCAGAAAAGAGTAACAGCAGTTTGTTCCCCACTGCTGCCAGCTTTACACAGAGCATACAGTTATGCGTTGGGAGTGTTAAAGAATTAAACATGAATTGGAAATGTATTCAATGCGCCTTAGTTCAGTACCACCAAAATTAAAGAGATTTTGACCCAGTGACTTCAATGGAAGCAGAACTACAGCCTGAATAACGGTGCTTTGGGTCTTATTCCTTTACTATCAACTATAAACAATATTTTAAAAGGCTTGAGCCATAATTAGAGTTTTTAATTCACCTGGTCATCTCAGTCTTACTGTTGACACAAGAACTTCAGCCTGTCTCTCCTAACCACTGTGGTAGCACCTGCATCCACCTGTTATGTGAGTCACCCAAACAAACAGAACTTGCAGAACTGTTTTCAAAGACAGTTGACAGTGGGCCCTTCTCTGACAAGGTGCTTCTACATGTTACTAATTAGTCAAACAGGTAGCCTTCACCTTACTGAAACGAGAAAGGGTTGTTTCTCACTTTTTAAAGTCTACATTTTCTGATGCCTTCAGTGGCCTTCAGCAATGGAGAGTTATGCAGGATCTGGCAGTTATTATTCCTGCATCCTGCACATGCTTCCAGCATCTTCTACAGCTTCTTAAACTGTTTCTTATGGATGTCTGGCAATCCTCTTGTGTAGGTTACTAATACTTTCTCTAATGACCATTCTTCATTCAACTTCATGGGTTTTTTCTTTTTTTAATTTTTCCATCCTTTTTTGTTTGTTTGTTTTAATTTCCCAGAATAAAGAAATCAGAACATATATTAGATGCTTATTTTCCGGAAGTATTTTTAGACATAATCTGAAAGAAGATTAGCTCAATTTTCCTGTGTTTCAGTTAATTACTCTCCTCTTGCACATGCTGTTCAGACTTTCAATTTGAATTGTGCCTTGCTGTCTATTTGCAAGTCATTATCAGGCAAATAAAGCAAGGAGAGCAAATTCATAGTTGTAGGGTATATTTTGTGACAAAGTAGTAACAGTCAGGTTTATTGAGGATCATTTAGGGAGGTGATTTTTTCCCAATGATTTTTTTCTTTTTTCTTTCCCTAAAAATGGCAGCCTTTTTCTCAAATGCTACATTGAGCTAGTGTCTGGGATGTAGTGCCAGGTATTGAAGTTCTTCTCAGCCATTTAGTTGAAGACTTAAGTGAACATTTGATTAGAAGCTATGATTTCTTTGTGTAAGGATGGAGTAGACAAAAGAATTGTAGTCACACCAGTAATGATTGATGGAAGCAGAATGACTACCAATAAGGATCTCAATTAATTTTTTAGGTTGCTTTTTAGCAATGGCTTCTTAAATTTGTGTAGAAATAGATGTTAGTTTTGTATGGAACAGGAATATATAATCTCTCAGGTCTTTATGTTGTCTCAGAGATTGCAAATAGAATTTACAGTTAATTTTAATATAATATTATAAAAGGATTTACCATATCCCCGTACTGCAAAGACATGCAACAATATTCTTATATCAAAAACAACATCCCACTTACATTTTACTGAAGAAAGTACTTTAGGAGATCTATACAGATAGTGTTGTGTAAGAGGCAGATATTACATAGTACTGTTGTTGGTAATACTGTTTAAGGGTGTTGTTCATACATAGGCAAAGTGAATAAACTAAGAATATAATCGTGGGGATCACCAAAAAATGATCATTTTTTTTGTTTAGGAGCTGGCACAATAATGTATTTCTCTACTAGTTCCCAGATAAACTTTTCTTTCCATCCCTACTGTCACATCATCAATCCTACAGAGTGGAGTACACCAAGAGGAAAGCTCATAGCTGAAAGCTATTCTTCTTTTCATAAAAATCTGCAGAAGAACTGCAAAATAACTGCAGATTGTCACGGAAAGAAGAATGGCTATATATCCTTACATTTCCCCTCTTCCACATTGTTTCTTCCCTCACCATTTCTCCCAATTTCATCACAACATAGTAAGATGCTTGTAGAAATTGACAACATTAATTTGGGGGGGGGATGGAGAATATTATTCTCAGACACGTAAAATATGTCAGTGGTGTTCAGAACAGTTTAGTATAAGTATAGCACTGTTATTAGTGAGAAAAAGCTAAGTTGTGTCTTGCAGCTGCAACTGTTAGTTGACTGCTTGTGCATTTAATTACTTTTCAGAAAATTCAAGTCAGTATTTGTGACAGGAATATTTATTGGTAATCACTCAGTAAGAAATCAGTCACCCACAACTGACCGACACACAAACGTATCCTCTCCAAAATCCCTGGATGTTTTGACTTGACACTTTTTTTGTGACATGGTGTGGCAGAAGACAAAGGTGAACAATCTAAAACCAAGAACACATATTCTAGCAAACAAAGGAAAACTGTCTATATGTCCATGTATTAAAACTCTCTTCTTTTATTATTTTTTTTTACATTAAAATCAGTACACTAATAACTGCTGAACTACTTGGCTACTCTTAACTCTGTCTTTTCTCTCCTAATGCCTAGGTCCTTCTCTTTATCTGTGTGCCTAACTCAGATGAGTAAGATTACCCAGGTACACAAAGATTTAAAGGATCTGGGCTATCAGATTTCACATGTTCATAGGTAGGGTATACGGGAAGTAGAAATGCCACTCTGTGGCATAATTTTTGCACTGCTGCTTCAGGTAGAGCGATCAGACCACAGCTTGACTTCAGAGGGGTTACAGCAGCCAAGGGGAGGCAGTAGTGGGTTTTTACAGTTACCTAAAAAGTTGATTCAAACTCACGTGGTTTGCCTGGACAGTACAAAGCAAATACAAAGATGTTTTGTGGTTTTGTGGTCTTTCCTAACCACAAGTGAAAGTCTTACACAAAAAGCTAATAAGTGAGATGTATTGTTTATTCAAGGACCACCACCTATATCAAGTTCAAGGACTAATACAGAAAATTCCAAAACTAAAAGCAGCACTATTTGCAGCTTAAGCTGATGAATGAGGCCCTCAAATTGGAGTCTATGACAGCTCCGTGTTTTCTCTGACTGCACGACACATAGCATACACTGATCAGTGTTTGCATATGTCAAGTAGACAAAAAGCTTGCTCTGAGATCTGAGATAAACTGACATTCAAATCCCAGAAGATTTCCCATATACATTACAGTTCCTATTTCGACTCACCCTTACCTGGAAAATCAGTACACATGTCTCTGTCAGAGGAGACATTCAAGATACACCCACACTGATACTTGGAGTTAATCCTGCAGCCATCCTCAGATGGCTCCAGTAAAATGAGCTACCCTTTCTTCATCAGATCTGAGGTGGAAAGTGGGATTAAGGTGTGAGATTAAGGTTGATCCTATCTATCAAACAGATATTGACAAACATAGTGCTTCCTTTTTTTTCAATATGTGTTACATTTCCCTCCTGAGACTATAGTGTATCTGAGAGGCCTATGAATAGAAGTTGAAATGTGTTTGCCAAGCCATGTGTAGCTTTATGTTTGTCCAAGGAGTCTAATCAAGCCTAGCATTTCAAAGACCGAATGAGGGGCATCATACTGAAAGTTAACCAAAAGCTCCTGCTGAATGTGAGGTTGGAGTCACAGGTTCTGTGGGCAGGCACAAAGGCAGGACCATAGCACTGACTGACCTGTGAAGTACAGAAACCCATTTCCAAGAGTAACAGCGATGTTAGCTATGCTATAATCACTGTCTGCATTTGGAACCTCAGTCCTTTTAGAGGATCAAAAGGAAGCAGTGAAGCTCAAATCTGAGTTTCCTATGGAAACAGTGAAAATCACACAAAAGTTTCCCCTGCTGAAGAGGAAATCAATTATTGCAAATGTCTTGGTTCAATCTCTACTGCCTTCCTCATAACGCAGGTGAGTTAGGTTGGACATTTTCTTTTTGGTCAGCTCCCACAAATTTAAGTGAATGGCAGATGGGAATGTCTTCATGGAAGCCTGCAGTGAATTACCAGTGGCACAAGCCGTTCATGATCAGGACTTAAACTTAGAAAGACTCTATATAAGCATTGTACATTGACTTCACATTATTTACTGTGTCTATTTCAAAAACCTTGATCTGCAATGGTAAGAAGACAGGAGTCACATTATTGCAGTAGAAGAAACAGTAGAAACAAACACAAGTCAAAAAGTCTTGCCCCAGTCTCCAGCCCTGTTCAGATTTGGGGTTAAAGTTTGGAGTTTCTTCAGCTGTAAAACTGTGATTAAGCTGTGTGTTCTAAACAAAAGTTTTCTAATTTTCTCTTACTTAATAAATAGATTCTCAAGAATAACTCTTTCCACTTCAGCACATTGTAAAATGGAAGCTTCCAAAAGTTTCAAGATCTTGAACATTTTTTTAATTGAACCAGTACAGGTTAATTGATCTAGGAGCTTGTTTTGTTGAAAATCCCAGAGAATTTGAAAATTAGCTCACAGTTACCTGCTAATTTACACTTCCATCTTGATATCATCTGAAAAAATCGATTTTTGTAGTATAGGCACAAAAATAATTGAATTTTATCATATTTTGATAAAGTTCCCACCGGTGTTCAAGAGTCTGTTTGGATTAGAAATCTTTAAAGTGGTGGCAAGAAGATATATGAACTTCAGCAAAACCATTATTTCTTAGTGCAATAGTCTGTTCAGTAACTGCTTTGCAATTTTTTAGCATTGTATTTGTTCTTGATTTTTTGAATTTTATAGAAAAATACTCAACAACATTTTCACCAGAAGGATATGATTTCACTGAAAGAAATACAGGATACAAAAGAATGCACTGACACAAGATCAGAAAGATGTGCATCTTTACGAAGTAAAAGCAAAGCTATGTTTTCCTGAAAGGGAAAAGTCTAACGGTTCTTCAAGGAATGACAAGGAAGAAAAGTCAAGAGACAGCATCATACATTTATACTGAATATACCAAAGAAGAATATTTAACAATAGGGATGGAAATAGTCGTTTGCTTAGTGACAGGAAAACTACACAGCCTCTCCTCTATTGCCAAAGATATGCAAGTCCATTCTTGATACCTTGAATGGACATGAACTCACACACACACACACATGTACATATAATTATCCATACCAGAGAGAAAGAAAATAAAAGAAGTGTCAGAAATGCATTCCATGCCAGCAACCAAAGATGACAAGGAGGAGAGGGACAAAAAAGCTTAAAACAAATATAAGGTTAATTAATTTTATAATCACGCTTTTTACATGAGTTTTTTCTATGATTAAAAACAAGCAAACATTGAAACGTATTTTCAAAATTAGCAGCTATACAAACCTAAATTGTCACAGGTCAAGTGTTCTGCACTCTTCACTGTAGCAAGATACATTTCCACCAGAATTCCCCAGGCAGACTACTGATTTTGCTTTAAACTTTTGTTAAGTTCAGACGACTCCATGAGGAACTGAGTAAATGGAATCACTCTGGCATAAACCTCCAGTAATTCAGAGGAAGCTCAGACCCAAGAGATGAAAGGTTATGTGTGATAAACTCTGGGTAATGGGCTGCAGTATTCACATGGCAATATAAAAAAAAAAAAAAAACCAAACAAACCAGAAATACATATACTGTGAAGAATTTGTATGAAAGCTCACCAAACTACCATTGAGATAATCTCTTTTTGCTGTTTTTGTTGATAAGTATGCTTTTAACATCCAAATAATTAATTTATATGCAGGTCTGATTTCTGAAATAATAGTACATTTATTATTTTCACAGTACTTAGCAAAGTCCAGCAATTACACGCTTTACTAAACAACACTCAAATAATCAAAACAAGGTAAGTAAATGATGGAAAAAAGAAAAGAAAAATATTTGAGGGAAAAATAACATTTTCTCAATCACTTCACTACCATACAGTTGTGAAAAATTGTTGATAGAATTACAATAAAACGTTGGTTCCCTTTTTTTCTGAAAAATATACATCTTTTTATCTGGCTGCTGCACAGTGTGAAATATACCAACACTGTATAAAACTGTTAGCAAGCCAGTACAGAAACGTATCTCATCTCTATCTTGAGACACTGTGTGCCTCATTTAAGGATAATTTGTTTCTGTCCCAGGAACCTGAATGCTATACTTATTATTTAAGAGCATTCATTTATTTTTTTAGTTTCCTTACATCAAAATTTACAATGGTAGCAAACCCTGAACTTTCACTATGTTGTATGAAATTACTGTCCTTAAGGGATTTGAAGTCTCAATAATTTTACTATAGGTTCTAGAAAATGATCTCTCATGGAATTTAGAACACACATTAGAAGCAGGTCAGCAATTTAGTTTACCTTAAATATATATTACAGGATTTTGTCATCAATTTTTACCTTGAACTATGGAAAATTACTTCCTTGAGTAGCATGCTTTATATTCCAATTAGCTTATTTGCCATTGCCAAGACAACTCTAATATTAGCAACATCTGAATCTTTGAATTTACCATCTTGGTTGTTTTGTTAATCTTGAAACATTCTCAAAAAGCTACTCGGGTCAAGTTATGTCAAAACAACATCTAAGGAAGGAAGCTCTTGCACATTACAGCTCCATTTATATGCTCAAGAGATTCCTGAAGGTCAGCTGCAAAGCTCTGACAAACAGGCACTCTTGAGATGCCAGGACAGTGAGGAGCCTGAAGAGTTGCCTTAAAACTGTGCATTAATATATTTTTAGTGCTTTTGAAATCTTGTGGCTTCATATCTCAGGAGACAGAAGCTCTCTGGCTAGATAATAACACAGGCAGTGGGAACCACTCCACATTTGTACACTGATGTCCTGCAGAGAGCTGTAAGCAGACCCAGTGATGTTCATATTTTGGCCAAGAATATCAATATACCAAAAGTACAACTTTTCTTGAGTTTTTTTCAGGACCATGGAAACAGAATTCTAGCTGATAGCCTAGGAGTTCTAAGTAGTGGATTAAACCCTTCTTCCAGTGAGGATACAGGGAAAATTCCCATTTCCTTCCAGGGCAATAAAGTCTGGCCAAATCTGAGTGACTGAAAACTGCACCCTACCGTTGGCACTGAGCCTCTCTGACTTTCTATTAGAGTAAACGCATTTTATGATAAAGTGTTAGTATATTTTACATTTATCTGCCCTCACCTAATTTAAGAGGGTTTCATCTTTCTCTTTAGAGGTGATAACTTCATTAACTTCTGTCGTGGTTTTGGCTGAATTTACCAAAACCGGACCGGCAGATGGCCCTTCCCCCGCCTTCCCCCCCCTAAAAGAGGAGAGAGGAGGAGAAAGAGATAAGGAGATTCAGAAGTTTAGAATGAACTGAACTACTTTAATGAAGAATTAATATTAAAATAAAAATAAAGAAGAAAATAATGAAATAGATACAATATATACAAAACCGTATCAAGCTCCCAGGATGACAGTCATGTCACCGGCAGGCACTGGGGAAGTCCCAGACTGGACTCAGTGACAAATGGGAACTGGATTCCAGCTCTGGAGTCAGGAACACACGGATCGGGATCAAAGGCAGATGAACAGACAGAGTCCTCTCTGGACGTCGGCCATCGCAGGAAGGGGGCTGACCCTTTGATCCCTCAGCCTTTATACTGAGCATGGGGCAGATGGGATGGAATACCCCAGTTGGTCAGGTTTGGGTCACCTGTCCTGTCCACTCCTCCCCACCGATGTGACCCCTCTACGTTTTTTCCGTTTCCGACCCTCTAAGGGGGCAAATAACGAAATTGGCTGACCTTGGTTGTTATAGCAATAAGTATAAGCAAGGGCCTCCCTGCATACCATTCCTTGGCATGGAGCACAAACATTGGTCTTATCATTCTGAGAACGAGCAGTTTTCTCCACAATATGCCGTTAATTTCAGAGAGTTAGAGGAGGCCTAGCTAGGATGTAAAGTTACAGAACAGAAAATTGGTTCGGTTTTACTTCAAACCGGGACAACTTCAAACTCAACCTTTCAAGCAGCTGAGGAAACACTGTGAAAAACAGCAAGAATTCTTAGGTTCAGGGAAGAGGAAGAAGAGTTGACCTTCAAAATACAGTTTTAAGCAACAAGTTGTCAGCAACATTTTACTCTACACGTCTCTGTTTAATGATCAAAATTTTTGTAATGTCTCTTGCAAATACACATTTTTAGGAAAATCTTCATCGGTTCACCTGCAAACAAATCCCACCAAAAAAACCCAAAACAAAACAATCCAGACCAAGACTGATTTCTTCTAGTACCATTTTTTGAGCAATAACAAGGATGCAGAAAGAAAGGATCCTGCTTCTGACCACAGACCTGAAAGGGCAGCTGGCTTCAGCAGTTGTTTTAAGTCCTCCAAAAAAACCTGCAACAGTCTTTAGTAGCCACAAAACACCAGAGCTTGCCAACCGGGCACACGCTTTCTCACATTTTCGCCTTGACTCTTGCCCAGTTTTATGGGTGATCTCTCAGTCACCTCATACCACCCAATGTCATAGGGAGAACTGAGAGAACAACTGTTCAGTTCCCAGTCTTTTTCTCCTGCTTCCTTCTCTGAGATTTGGCTGCTCTTGCTTCCATGGCATTCATACCAAAGGAACTGGGATATTTCCCTGATTGATTTCCACATTGTAATAAATCAAAATGCATTTGCATTATCAAAATTCAAGCAGAATTGTTCACCTAGCCCAAAAGATTTTTTTTTTTCCAGGAAACTGAGGTTGCTGGGTCCAGTATAATGATGAATTGCAAGCTGCTCCACAGCACAGCTTTCCTGATTAATATATTGTGTGCAACAATACATTGCAAGTAAGTCACCTTGGCTCTGCCTTCCTTGGGGTTATTAACTATGTCAGAATACGTTAGCTAAGATGATCATAATTTCTCCTACCGATTGGACACAGCTGCATGTTTTGATGTGACTGAGTACATATTCAAAATTTGCCTGCTTAAGAACTCAAAAGGCAAAGGAGCTCACTTTTAGGTGTACAGTAAATTTATACTTCCTACTAAGCATGTTGTAATTCAGAGTCTGTTCTCCATTAGTTTTCTCCCCATGGATTGGGAAAGAAACTTCAGCAGCCTGTTGCTCCAAAGGGACTTCCAAACAAAGAGCATCCTCAGAAATTACCCTGCATACCTATGCTCTGTCCCCTGATGATTGATCAACTCCAAAAAAGTCCTTGGTTCAAGCTGCCACTCCCACACAACCCTACCTTTGTTCACTCTAAGTAGCTTTCAGGAAATCTGATGTTCAGGCAGAATAAATTGGATTTTCCCCTTTCTCAGCATGGCCTAGCTAAAAGGGAATTGAAACAACTTTTTAAAAGAAGGAATATTTTTTCATAGGAAATGGCATAACTTTGGCTTCCTTTTTCCCCATTCCAAAAAGAAATTAAAAAAAAAAAAGTGCAGACATTGCCCTGCAGAGCAAGATTATAAAACATATCATGTGAGGCTGGTCGGCATGCAATAAAAATAAGACACTAGAATGATAAACAATATTTAAGATGAAAGTTTTTTCTATCCTGACCTCTTCTGGAAAGATCAGTAAGGTGTGCTTTGGACAAATGGTCCTGGTGCTAACGAAGGAATCTGCTTAGTTTTTACTCCAGAAATGAAATTTATTATAGTAATTTCTACAAAAGTCTTGGTTTTCAATGAAGAAGGACACCAACCCATCAGAACACTTCTCACCATCACTAATTATGAGCTTGCTACCACTTTTAAGTTATTTTGACTTTCTAGAGTCTCAGGCTTTCAGATCAAGACATCTGACATCCAAACCCCACTAATAACCTAAACTGCGTAATGTGCTTGTTCCACAGAAAAATATGCAAAGTCATTTACAGACTGTTATGGCACAGACCTTCCCATCAGTTCTACATAACCTCTTTCTGCTCTTATCACAGATAACAATTAAAACGGCATCTTGGAGAACAGAGAAACATACAAAGTCCCTTACAGATGGTTTATCTACATGCTAGTTAAGAGGGCTACAACTATTATAGATTCTGGATATGAAAAAGACTAGTTCAGTAGAAGTTAATTTTTTATCTAGTAACAACTAAAAAAAAATCTGATTATGAAAGATGGCATATTAATAAAACACAAAAAGGCCTTCTTTTACGCTTTTTGTGAAATCTCAGAACGGTCACAGCACAGTCTAGTCATTCTTTATTCTTTACACTACAGGAAGGGCTACTTAATAAGACCAGGCCCCTTGACTGAACCAAAAGTCCTGTTTAGGAAAGTGACCTGTAGCAGAACCACGCATCAAGCCAGGATTCCGTGTACACCACAGCCCACTCCTCACAATCTTTAGCTGAAAGACTTCCTGCACTGGATATCACCTCTGGACTATTCCATTACCCACAAAAAATGGCAGTTCAGTAGACATCTCGCTGAATGACAAAGCGAGTTTTCTAAGCTCTGGCTATATATCAGACAGCAAGAAACGCATCCTGAAAGAAAATGTCTCCTACGAGATTTTTGAGATTTGGATTCCAGAAACGTGTATGTCCAACTACTCCCACTGCCACCTCCATAGTGTACTTGTTCAATGCAAGGTGACATCCCAAAGCCTGAGCATGCATAGACTGCACACCCCTCTCCTGGACTGGCTGAAAACTAGTTCTAAGTCACATTACTTGTAACTCCCTTTTATCAAAGAATTTTAGAAAAGCTTCCTACTTAATCAGTTCATTCCCAAAATTTGTGACAAGGTTTTCGTTCTGCACTGGCCTCAGATTTTCTCTTGTCTGCTGGTTTAATGGCTCAGAACATCTTAATTCATAATGGATCAGGTCTCTCCTTGTCTCTTTTTTCCACGAGATTTAATAAGGAGATACAGCCCTGCATTTGAAGCAATCATACAGACACAGTTAAAAAATTTATTCACAGTATTCAGAAGGTCAGGACTACACTGAAGAACATTAAAGAGGTGTAAAATAACAAAATTGATAAAATTAGCATATAAGAACTGTTTGTCTTTGGTAGAAAAATGTCAGTTGCTAAATATTTCTTCTGCAGTAGGGCCAAAAAGACATAGCAATGTGAACTCCTAAGGTGTCTCAGATGCACCTCTGTCTATCAAGAACTAACAGCTTAACAAGGTAGCAAGTCTTAGTGGCAAAGAGTGACCCACCAGCCACCGTTCTCTGGGTGTCTTGCTTACCTTTCTGATGCAACCTCTCCACCACACCCTCCTGCCTGCAGAGAACTGAGACTTCTATCATTTTCACGTAACTAATTTTTCCTCTCAATTCACAAGTTAAATGAACCAGGAGTCTAACAGGTGAAAGGACAAATTTTACTTGCAATAGGACACACGTGCTTCCTTGGGGATTTGTGTCTGCCTTAGAATCATAGAATCATAGAATGGTTAGAGTTGGAAGGGACCTTAAAGATCATCTGGTTCCAACCCCCCTGCCATGGGCAGGGACACCTCCACTAGAGCAGGTTGCTCAAAGCCCCATCCAGCCTGGCCTTAAACACTTCCAGGGATGGGGCATCCACAACTTCCCTGGGCAACCTGTTCCACTGCTTCACCACCCTCACAGTAAAGAATTTCCTCCTAATATCTAATCTAAATCTCCCCTCTTCCAATTTAAAACCATTACCCCTTGTCCTGTCACTACATCTCCTGACAAAGAGTCTCTCTCCGGCTCTCCTGTAGGCTCCCATCAGATATTGGAAGGCTGCTATGAGGTCTCCCTGGAGCCTTCTCTTCTCCAGGCTGAACAACCCCAGCTCTCTCAGCCTGTCTTCATAGGGGAGGTGTTCCAGCCCTCCGATCATCTTCGTGGCCCTCCGCTGGACCCGTTCCAACAGGTCCATGTCCTTCCTGTGTTGAGGACTCCAAAGCTGGACACAGTATTCCAGGTGGGGTCTCAGGAGCACAGAGTAGAGGGGTAGAATCACCTTCCGCGACCTGCTGGCCATGCTTCTCTTGATGCAGCCCAGGATGCGGTTGGCTTTCTGGGCTGCCAGTGCGTACTGCTGGCTCACGTTGAGCTTCTCATCCACAAGCACTCCCAAGTCCTTCGCCTGGGGGCTGCTCTCCAGCCATTCTCCGCCCAACCTGTATTTGTACCTGGGATTGCCACGTCCCAGCTGCGGGACCCTGCACTTGACCTGGTTGAACTTCATGCGATTTGCACGAGCCCATCTCTCAAGCCTGTCCAGATCCCTCTGGATGGCATCCCTTCCCTCCAGTGTGTCGACTGTGCCACCAAGCTTGGTGTCGTCGGCAAACTTGCTGAGGGTGCACTCTAGCCCACTGTCCATGTCTCCAACAAAGATGTTGAACAGCACTGGTCCCCGTACTGACCCCTGAGGAACTCCACTCGTCACTGGCTGCCAATTGGACACTGAGCCATTGACCACAACCCTGTGAGTGTGGCCATTCAGCCAGTTCCTGATCCACTGAGTGGTCCACCCATCGAACCCATGACTTTCCAATTTTGAGACCAGGATGTCGTGCGGGACAGTGTCAAACGCTTTGCATAAATCCAGGTAGATGACGTCTGTTGCTCTGCCCTTGTCCACCAAGCCTGTGGCAGTATTGTAAAAGGCCACCAAATTTGTCAGGCACGATTTGCCCTTGGTGAAGCCATGTTGGCTGGCTCCAAGCACCTCCTTATTTGCCATGTGCCTTAGCAGAGATTCCAGGAGTATCTGCTCCATGATCTTGCCAGGCACAGAGGTGAGGCTGACTGGCCTGTAGTTCCCTGGGTCTTCCTTTTTTCCTTTTTTGAATATCAGGGTTATGTTCCCCTTTTTCCAGTCAGCGGGAACTGATTGCCAGATTGCCACGATTTCTCAAATATGATGGGAAGTGGCTTAGCAACTTCATCCGGCAGCTCCCTCAGGACCTGTGGATGGATTTCATCAGGTCCCATGGGCTTATGCACCTTCAGGTTCCTTAATAGGTCTCGAACCTGATCTTCTCCTACTGTGGGCAGTTCTTCATACGCAAAGCCCCTGGTTTTGCCTTCCGTGACTTGGGCAGTGTGGTTAGAGCCCTTGCCGGTGAAGACTGAGGCAAAAAAGTTGTTCAGTAGCTCAGCCTTATCCATATCCTGGGTGGCCAGGTCTCCCGTTTCCTTCCGGAGAGGGCCCACAACTTCCCTAGTCTTTCCTTTATCCCTGACATATCTGTAGAAGTTTTTCGTATTGTTTTTGATGTCCCTGGCTAGATTTAGTTCATCCTGGGCTTTTGCTTGCCTGATCTGGTTCCTGGCCACTTGGACAGTTTCTTTATATTCTGCCCATTCTACCCGTCCCTGCTTCCACCCTCTATAGGCCTCCTTATTCATCTTGAGCTTGTCCAGCAATTCCTTGTTCATCTACACAGGCCTGCTGGCTATTTTGCCTGACTTCTTTTTTGGGATGCACCTCTCCTGAGCTTGGAGGAGGCAATCCTTGAATGCCAACCAGCTTCCTTGGGCCCCTCTCCCCTCTGGTTCTTTCTCCCACGCTACCCTGCCAACCAGATCTCTCAGGAGACCAAAGTCTGCTCTTCTGATGTTCAGGGTAGAAACCTTGCTGCACACCCTCCTCGCTGCCCTATGAATCTTGAATTCTACCATTAATTCTACCTTGTAGATCTAAACCTCACCATAACCATGCTCGTTTTGAGAAATGTTTCATATCTGTATAGTCAGAAGGAACATGGACATTAAGAAGTGGCATAAGAATTATTGTATATGTAAAATGGTGAAATAGCAGAGAAGTGGTTTGTGCCAGAGGGTAAAACTGCAGTTACAAGAAAGGGGCTTTTCTTTTGGGTTTGAGGGTCAGAAAGGTTTTTAGCTCTGGTCTAACTAAGCAACTTAACAAACTGAACAAATGAAGCAAGGCAGAGAAAAAAGTTGAAAAACTGATATGTCACTAAAGAAACATATTCTGAAGGAGTGTCTAGCTGGCAGCCTGGGTATTGTGGCAACCCCAACTGTGATTGGAAAGTGCAAAGAACTTTGCATTGCCAGAGGAGAGGCACCACCAGAGGGAAAATGTGTAATCAAGATACAAGTGAAGGCTTGGCCATGCACTGAAGCAAACTGTCACATGAATAAGTTAATCAATCAATTGACCATGATTTCGGTTTTCCAAATCATAATCTTAGTCTCTTAAATAAATTCTCCGTTTTGATAGATAAAAGTAATTTGACCTGTTCTAAAGCCAGAAGGCTCAGAACTTAAACTCAAAATCAGGGGTACCAAAAAGTTTTGCTAAACCAGTTTCATAAAACTGCAGAGAGTTTCCTCAAGTGAAACAGGTAATACCAAACCTTTGGGCTTCTGTTCACAACAAGGAATTCAGGATACCTTGATTTCTTCAATCTGCAGAGTTATAAACTGAGTTCCTCCCTCAATTTCCTGTGAAGAGTCCATTAGAATCATAGAATCAGATAATGTTCTTTCATCCAAGGGAAAGGCTGTTCTTCATGAATATTCTTTCTTGGCAGATTTGGTATATTTTGATATGATCAGTTCTCACAACATTAAAAAAAAAAATTACAAGAAAATGCTTATTTAGTTGTGCTGATGAAAAGGCCAAAATATTTTAGAAAGCTCAATAATTAGATATATTACTCAAGAACATCACCAGCTGTATCAAATAGATTAATGTTGTTTGAGGCTTCACTGAGCACAAGACATTTACTGTTTTGAGTCAGGTCTACAGGATCTACAGAAAACCCCTGGATTAAACTCCAGTTTATTTTGAGACTTATCTTCCTGTTTCCTCTTCACTGTAAGCAAAATGAATTTCATAAGCATTTGTAGATAATGACCTGTATCTCTCTGTTGATCATCTCAGTCTTGGGTCAGATAAGCTGCATAAGTGTTATTTATGATATTCTGTGCTGTTATTTTATGGCCTTTTGCATTTTATTGTTGTATGTGACAGTATGATTATATATAATTGATAGATAGTTTCATATTGCACAGAAAGAGCTCTATAGGCAACACATAACCCAAACCATTTTTGTTTCTTTGGGGTGTATCTTCTAAGCAATCTCAACCAGGTACTATTTTGAAAGACTTGTTATATTTTTCTCAATGCATGTGGCTCATTAAATATAGTTTTTAATTGATTTATTATGGAAATAATTTTTCAACAAAGCAAATATCATACATGGCAAAGCAGATTAATTTCCTCAGCTTCTATTTTCTACTGTAGCATTAAGGAACAAGACACAAGATATCCATCTCCCTATATATCCTTATATGTAGAAATACTATGACCTCAGGGTCTGGAATTTGCTGCAGAAAAATGTTGATTGCACAAGGCACACATTTCTTCATGAAACTTGATTTAGACCTAGGATCAAGCAAGGGACATTTAAATGAAAGTTTGCATGCCTTTGATGGGGATCCCAAGCCCAGCTCCTGACATACTGCTGCACAATTCTTAATCCAATAATATGTTTAAAAGAGGGAATCGAGGTATTGAAGACAAGCCAAAGACTTCCCTCTGTGATTTGCTATGAGTATTTATCACTGTTTCCAAGTCTGGTAATTGAGAACAGGTAGTTTTGCTAAACTAAACCAAAATTTTCAGCCTGCTTTCATCACCACTTCAACCTCAGGCACCTACCTGTGGTGTCTAAGTCAGGAGAATATTCGCCCTAGGCTGCTGTTAAAGTCTATGACGAGATATAGGATAAATTGCCAGCTGGAAGTACCTATCTGTCTTTGACAATCCTTGACAATCAAGGATATCTAAACTCCTAACTCTACATCTTCTACATAGTTAAGTGTCTCATGTTAGTTGGGAGGAATCCAGACTTTCAGTCATAAGGAAAAAGTGAAGAGAAAGAAATGTCAGTGTCTGATTCATCCAACTTCTCCCTACTGTGCAGATCAATCCTTAATTATACTATCTGCCTGAGAACAATTTCAAGTCTTTGCCTCAGGGCAACTTTCCTGAAAATAAAAATGTATTTCTTTGAGAAGAATAATAAAAAAAATGCAGTCATGATCCTATATAATTCATAGATGGTTAGCAGTTATGACCAATACAATTCGAAAATACAAACATAGCTGGTAATGTCTCTCCTATTTTCAATAATGGTTAATTATTTTTAATGAAAAACATGGATTCCGTATATTTTAATACACTTTCCTAATTTCTTTGTGTTCTATTTCTGGGACTTATGAAAAAAAAATTCACTTGACAAGCTTTTCTGCAGCCTTCCCCGTTACAAGAAAGTGCGTGTCCTTCAAGCCTCAGAAGCAATTAACATTTTGCAGCATTTGAACATGTAGAGTGATACAGTCTTACTATTGAAAAGCGGATTCACTTGTGTTAGTCAGCAACTTGTCAATCTTTGGAGAAACCTGAGGGTCCTCTAACATATCTCATACTGAAGCAACTAACAGTGTGTTGAACTGAGGGGGGCCAAGCCTGAATCTAACACTGTCCTTCATACAATGAGCAAAAGAGACCGAAAGCACTGCAGAGTTCACAGGTGGGAAAATGGGCTCGATCCTGACCTCTCCCACACTGGGTGACTCCACTTAAACCGACACACACAAAAAAGGGGATCCTAGCCAGGGAAATCATGTTTACTCACAACCTGCAAAGAAAGCCAGCCTAATGCAGCTCATAATGGAGACCAGGGAGAAAGAATTATCTTCCATAATGCTACTGAGTATGGGAATAAATGCTATAGATACAGTTGGATTGCATAGAACAATGTCTATCAAATTACTATGCTTGTGAATATCCTTCTAGACACTATTTCTTTCTGAGAGTCCTTTAGATTTGAGATGTGTATGTGATTCTGCTGGGGAGTAAGGTCATAATTGCTCAGTCCCAGGCTCTCAAAATGTAATAACAATATATTTTATAATGATAAATTATTAGCAACCCAGCCACAATCGTATGCTAATAAAACAGTCTGATTTGCCAGGATGCGTTGTTTATGCCTTTTTCTCTTTCACTTTGAATTAGTTTGCATTAAAACATATAACAGCTATATTTGTCAGAGACAGGGAATGCAAGCGAACTTGTTACCCAAGCTCCTTCACAGTCCCTGGACAATAGTCAGGAGACATTTCAGTAAAACCTTCTGCAGTTGGTGGGATAACTGTCTCCTTGCCTCAGGGAACCTCAGCATTAAAGTTATTAAATAAAACAGCCAGCCTGGCAGTTGGCTATGAGAAGCAATTTATACCATTGTAAATGGATTAGCAAAATGTAATTTCTTTTAACGTTTCCGTTTCAATTATTTCAAATAGATGTGCAGTTATAAATGTTAAGGAATTGTTTAAATGTTTCTCACAATGCAAAAAGTAAATATAGGTTAGAGCTTCAACTCCCAGGTGAATTTTCTATGTTTTTTCTGCTTTCTTTATGGTAAGGCTTTTCACATACTGCTGTAAAAGTTGCCCATTTGGAGACCAGGAGAAAAAGTATTTGTGCTTCTGATGAAACAGGGTATTACACTAATCAGGAAAGTATAGATTTGAAATGTCTTGAGGACCAGAGGAAAGCCTACGGCTGTTCTTATCCTACATTCTCAGCTGGTGTGTTTTGACATCAAGAGCCTGGAGCAGTGCATGAGATACCAAGAGAGAGACTATACCACATATCTGTTTGTGTGGGAAGCGGGGGGAATCTCTCTTGAAAGTATGCCTCTGTGGATTTTCTCCGAGAAGGGTTAATTAATGTACATAGCTAGCAGCTCAGAAACTATCATACTATCTTACGATGATTTCAGCAATATCTCACCTGTTCTATCTTTTCCTTTTTTTTTTTTTTTTACTTTTTTTATTTTTTGGTATGATGTTGCAATTAAGCAATAACACATAACAAGAAATATGACTACTGGCATGGGATAATCATGTCCTTGGGGTGTCATCAAGCACCAAGAATAAATGAGTGCTACTAATCCCCCGTGGGTGTGATTACTTCATGATACCCATATCCACTGAGAAACTACAGTGCTACCATGACTTGTTCACTTTTATATTTAAATGTATTATCCAGGCAAGTAACCGTGCTCATCTCAAGCTGCCATTTTGTGCCAGACCGTGTAAAAGGGGTGCAGGCTGGTTGCAGACGGTCCCTTCGACGTCCTGCCAACGCCGCACACCAGTGCAAGGAAATTTCCACCAGAGATTCAGCCGGCTGCGCAAACCTCCTGCCTTTCAAAAAAGCTTTCCACAGCAGCCAGGCTTGCAAGCTGAATTAAAGTTGCCATAGACTTTAAACGAGGGGGTGGTGAGGGGCAAAAGTAGGGCAGCAAGAAATAACGGATGAGGCTAGCTCAGTTGAAAGCAGCCGTGGAGAAGCCTGAGGGCTAAGATGGCAGTCATCATCGATTCAAGGGAAGGGAGATGTCAAGGACAGCGAATGTCAAGCAGGAACAACAATAAGGCATCGTAAGGGTGCTTAACAGCGCCAAGTCTTCCAAAAACAGCACAAATAAAGCTACTGGACTGTTGTGATTGGTCTATTTGCTGCTTGATATCACAAGAAAAATGGGAAAAAAAATTGATACATTTACAATGTACATCTGTCCTCTCCTTCCTGCCTACACAAAACTAATTAAAAATATTCTCTCTCGCTCTTCCTCTCACGCCCCCACCCCCACCGGCATCATCTTGAAATAGTCTTTGCAAACAAAGTTAGATATAAGCAAATGCTCTACATGGAACCAATTGTGTCAATATATAGATAAGCAGCAGCAACACCCTGGCCCTGAACAAATAATCAAATGCTAAAGGAAGAATTACAGGAACACAAACACAGTCCAGGTTTCTGCAGTCTGAAACACTGTCTACGGTGTATATGTATTCCTGAAGCATTAACACCTGCCTTTGCAGGTGATAGAATTTTGTGGCACAAAGTGTATTTATCCAATAGGTTTTTACACATACTTTACTGCAGCTTCTCACATAGGTGACAGAATGAATTATGTTTCTGCTGATGCTCACACACCAAACATGCTGATATTTTCAGGTGAGTGTACACACGCACGCTTAGACACACACACACAGAGCAGCTTGAAGGCACGTTGAAAACCAGCTCACCACAATATCTCTCAGGTTGGACCACATTCATTATTGCTGAATAAATGACAGCACCACAGGAAAACAGCAAACAAAATTTTTAAGATGTTGAATGGATAGTAAATATTTTCAATGGTTTCAAAATTTGATTTTGTTTCATACTGAGTGATTTTTAAATTATCCATAAGAGAGAAATAAGCCTCAGCACTTAGGTCATTGACCTGTACTAGAATTATATAAGCCCTGAAAATCCCTGACCACAGAGGAAGTGATGCATCTGGGGCTGCAAAAAATGCTGATCTTCCAGGAATGATTATAAAGGGAAGCCAAAAGCCCCCTACATGCATATTGCATAGAGTTATGGAGCACTGCAGGAAACTAACACGACTTCAAAATCTGCTTTGGTTTACTACATTGTCTCTGAAACCAAAATACCTTGTTTTGACTGCAACTTCAGTGAAGAAACTTTCTAGATGTTGCGGGCGGAGTGATTAACTTCACTCGTAAGAGAGAAGTAGTGAAATATTTATTAAGGTGAAACAGTGATTTAACAAAATCAGTGGTAAATGTGATAAAAGCAGTGGTAAATGCGATAGTGTTTTATGAGATTCGATGTCAAGGTACACTCTATTATGTACTGCACAGAGGACAGGGTCAGACAACCTGTCAGGGAGACCCTCCCGTTGAGTCACGAGGTTCAGAAAGGACCCCCTTGCTTTCTAAACTCCTTCTCAGAGAGAAGTCTAGGTGTGGCTGGATCCAATCCTACTCCCAGACTTGGTCGATGGTTTATGTCTAAAGGAATATATATGCGCAATCAACCCTCTATATTACTTAGCTAAGATTTCAAAGTTTAGCATGCTATTAGTCACTTACTGAGAATCTGTTGCAGCAAGGAATCTCTCAACCTCAAGGAGTAGAACCTTAAGCAAGCATCCTCACAAAAGGGGAGATCTTGGCATGCAGCCCACTGCCATACAGGAGAGCTCAAAGGGTTCTTAGGCTGTCCACTATTTATAGAGTAAGATAATTGACCTATAGTCATATTCTCATGGGAACAAAATATCTACGTCCCCACTCCAGACAGTGTTTTGGCTATGTTACCAGTCATCCCCAAAGTCCAGGTGCAAGTTATCGCAACTGATGTTGTGATGGCCATGGTGGCCGTGGCCTGAGCAGGAGCCAGCGGGCCAGGGGGAAGAAGAGGGGGAAAAACAGGGAGAGCACACCGCCACACTAGATTATTTCCAACTCAACTGAGGAACTCTTCTCCTCTTACCAATCAAGACGTATATAACTTTCTTGATATACAGAATGTTCTTCGGCAGAATTGATATAATGAAGTTATATATTGCTGATGTACAAGTCTTTTTTTCTTCTTTTCAACTTTCGACGTGTCAAAATACATGACACTTGCAATGGAGAAAAATACACTCTTTTGTAAAAGAGCTCATTTTCAACCTTTCTAAGAACAGTCATTCTATTTCACAGTAAATATGGCATGATATTCACCCAAAATTTGCACTTACCTGGGACCTCTGTGACATTACTCATTACTGCAACATTACTTCTGGCACAGCAGTGAATTTCACTGCAATAAACTGAAACCAAGGAAAATCCTCCTTTTCCACTTACTGCTTCACCATGCATTTGATTTTCTGCATATCTAGAAAAAGGATGATATTTCTGTCTGAATAAATTATTTTTCTTAGTAAGGTGTTTTCCACATACACAAAGAAATATTATCCCTATTGCCCACAGTCTTCCAGTTCAAAGGGAAAAAAGAGGATGGAAAAGTGGAACACAAGGGAACACTTGATCACGTTTCTTTCAAGCAGTGACCCTTTACTATTAAAACTATTACCAGAGATTAGTTTGAGTACTCCTTGGCTGGAACTGGACAGGCTTAATAAACAAGACAGTCATATTCCTCAAAGGCTTTTGGCTTTCTGTGTCAGAGCTAGAGTCTGTCGATCAAACTCCCACACCAGATCAGAGGTTAAAACTTTGGCAGCCCACACTCAGGGCAGCCAACAGAGAGGAGAAGGGTTTGTGGTGCATCTTTTTTCTTTAGGGATGGCAACGATAGAGAGGCACGCTGTGGCGTGGGCCGAGGTTATTTTGAAGAACAGCACTATCGATAAAGGCAGGCAGAAGCTGCAGTTGGTTCATCACCTTTCGATGAGTACTTTGGAGGATGTTTGTGCCTGAAGCGTGTCCTCAGAAGCGAGGAGAGATGCGGAGGCAAGCGGCACAGCTGGACACAGCAGCAGTGGTCGGATAAGCAGCCCTGGTTACAAAGGAAGAAAGCAGAGGAATTTCAAGTCATGACTTCTGAATTTTAAGCACCAGCTGGATGAGACTAAACCTGTGCAACCACTCAAGCTTCATTGCCATGAGGAAAAGAGAGGCTGAGTGTCAGGGGCAGCGCAGGCCAGGACTGTGGGTCTCCTGTGGGCGGCAGGGCTGGGTCTGGCAGCTGGGTATCAGCCAAGCCTGTGGTGATGAGGCAGAGGCTGGGTCTGAGCCCAGTTCCCTCCACAGGCCTGATCTTGACCCCACCCATGTGATGACATCCCATCCCCAGAGAGGTGCCCAATGTCACAGTTGAGGCTGTCCCCTAACGTCTCCTGGCTGCCTTTCTCCTGGATGGGGTGGTGGAATGGGCCCTGGATGACAGGCCCTGACCTACCACACACCATGGGGAGACCCCAGTGGTCCTGGACACCAGGGAGTGACCAGCCATCACAGCACCCTGCCAGGGGCAGCCCTCAGCTGCACTGTGTGTAAGGTGGCCCTACGCCCCAGCAGCCAAACCTCCAGGAGGGGGGATGCCCACAGGGACCTTACAGTGGGTCCAGCCAGTGGAAATTAAATAAAGCTGAGGACCAGGCTTACTGCACTAGGCTAATTCTGCTGTCCATCCACACCAGGAAAAATTCAACTGGACTATTCACAGGCCAAAACTTCTTCTGGGATACAAATGCACGACACCCTATAGAAGCAAAATTTCTTCTGTAACATATATCTAGGGCATTTTGTGACAGAGCAGGCTTTCCCTCCTATTTTCTTTTCACACATTATTTCTATAAGTACTTGCACAACCCTCTTGCTTCTTTCCAGCCTGTGATGCCACTGAGAGGAGGCTTTGACAGATCTTATTCTCTGTGGCCTCTTTCAGCAGAGTGTTGTGCACCCTTATGTCTCTCCCCTGCATGGAGAGTTGAAGGGACTTCGCTTCTGGTAACATCAGGACCCTAATTCCCAATCGGTTCTATTAATGTCTCATCCTAGCTCTTGTTTTCCATCTGTGGAAATATTCATATATCTTGCTAAAACTAAGCAAGTAAAAAGCTCTGTGGGGCTGGTTTGTCTGGAGGCTGTTTGTCTTTTCTGTACAGCTGCAGGCAAGCACCTGTAAAGTTTCAATATTTGCTCTAAACAAAATGTCTCTCAGTTAGAACTCCATTTCATGTAGTATTGCTGGCTCAGATAAGATGTACCCCATAAACAGAAAAGGGAAGCCCCTTGGGACACTGGTCCTACTAGTAACAAAGGTGGTAATTGCTCTCCCTTGGTCTAATTTCAGATTACGTATGTTTCATCTTTGTTATTATTAACACATATTCTTACCTTATGCTTTAAACTGTCACCATCATCTTAGTTATAGATCAGTTATTATCACATATACTGGACATCTTTTTTAACTGTTGTATGAATATTAGGGATTAAGAAATCACGGCTGTGGACAGGGATGACCTTGAATCATAGGAAAATACAACTTTAAAGGAACATGAAAGGTAATCCAGTTGATTGTCCCTATCCCAAAATAAGGTCACTATTAATACCTTGTTACTACTAATAGATGGTAGCTTAATTTGTTCTTACAGATCTCCATAGATGGGCATGCTGCAACTTTTGCAGCCATTCTGTTTCCATGTGTTGTCACAATATTGTGCATGTCAACATGAATATTTTTTTGTGACAGTGTTAACTTGCTATTTCTTACCTTCTCCAGTACGGACTCCTACCATGTACCATTTCAGTACTTTACCTGCTTAGATGATTGGCATCCAGTTTCTTGTTTAGCCTCAAACAGCTCTACTGCCACTTTTAAGGCATAGAGTAGGCCTCAGCAAATATCTCAGCAAAGAATCTAAATGTTTCCTAGAAAAGTAATATCTAAGAGAGATTTCTATTTTTACCTTTAAGTTCAAATTTGCAAGTTCATGGGCTGTGCAGCAAGCAGAAAAAGCTTGCATTTTCTACAAAAACATGTAGGAAATGAGAGAAACTGCTACACAGCTGCACATAAAGGGTAACAACTGTCAACTCTAAGCCCAGGCATTATTTGACATAGCTATCCAGAGGTGAAAATCTCTCTTTTCCACTAACAAAACCCTGAGCAAAAGATATTTAATCTCACATTTACTAAAAGTAACTGAAACTTGTTATTTTGGTTGGGTTTCCAAAGCCTCCTTTCTTATGAAGCAGTTTAGAGTATTGAATTGGGAAGAAGGTTTTTGGTTGCTTAATTACATAATGAAATTATTTTCGGCTTTTTATATGCATCATAATAGCTACATTTACCATTCTATTATCATTAGTGCTTGAGGACATCTTTCATTTAGCTGCTTAGAGATTTTTATACAGAACTCCCAGAGGTAAAAGTCATCATCTTGCTGAGCTTGAAAGTTTTCTTTTCCAGCATCTTGTTCTTCCATCTCAAAGGCCTGACACTTTTTAAACTCTTGGCATTCTCTTCAGTAACAAGGTTGAAATTTGAATGTGCTACATCAATTTGGCTTCAGTTTGATGCCTCACTGAGGCACAGCCTGGCTGAGAAGAGAGAAAAAATGAATATGAATGCCAGCCATCTATTGGGATAACTAAGTGAAAAATCAGCAGGTCTCAGGCTGTAACTGAGAAGGAGCAGTATCCCATAAGTGAGAACTAATTTATTTTGCATGAAGCGATAGAAATATAAGTTGCCAGTGATATAACAAAGTTATATAAATTTAGCAACATCAGGTCAAGAGGAGTTTAGACTAATCTGGTGGCAAGACAGTTAATCACTATACTTCTAAGGACACAGAATGATTTCATGAATTGATTTAATAGTTAAACAGAGTTAGTCCTGAGAGGAAAAGAAAACCATACAAACCTAAGGTTAATGGAGACTGGTCCCAATGGATGTCTTTTATCCCTTGATGCTGTCTCTTAGGCTTCAAATGTTCTTGTGTTTCTATGCAAATGAGCTGCTTACAAAATCCAACTCTTTCAAGTATGTTCTAAGCACTACTGTCTATGTCATTTTACAGTAAACATATTTTTGTTGCATAGCAATATGTTGCTTTTAGAAGATGCGTAAATATGCAAAATGTTTCTATAACTATTTGTCAGATAGTCAAACAGATTTTTTGTCTATCCTCAGGCCCCTTTTATGTTCACTCTCTGTGAACATATGCAACAAGAGCTCTCCCAACACAAACACTTTAAGGAATCAAATTGAAAGCTCTTTTTCTACCAATATTTGCACAAAAAAATATGAAAAGAGTGTATTTTATCATGTAATAGAGTAGAAATACCCTGTGACTTATGACCAGCTCTTATAGTTCCTGATTTCACAGGAACGTGTAAAGTTTTGTTGATCCTCATGCTGGTACTATTCAACAATATAAAGATCTCAGGAATGAAAGTGAAAAATGGAAGCCAAAGTCCTTGTTAATATGTCAGCAACCAGATGTCAATGAGACTTTCTCCCAGTTTCCTTGGAGTCACTCCAGATGCAATATGTCAAAAATGAGCAACTGCTCAAATCATAGCACAAGGAAAGCTAATATGCTGCAGAGAGAAGACAGACATGCTGAAGGACTTGCCCTTTCTGCAAAATGGGCTGGTTTTGAGGGCACTTGTTCAGGGATTGGTTGATTTGCAGCTTCAAAGACTCTTTGCACTTACTGTCCTGATAAAAATCAAGTTCCCCTGTTTCCTGAGCCAGTGACAAGCCACAGGCTGTAGTGGGCACACACCTCAAATAATCAGCTCATCAAGCTTATTTCAACCACAAACACCCTGGGGAAAGATGGTATTTCATTGCAAGTCTGGGATGGAATCCTACCTGGAAGCAACTTCGCCTGAAACTCATAAGCCCAGTCTGCCTGCATCATGTTTCATCATGCCATATTCTTGTCATGTCTCCATGTGCAGAGGTTTCAGTCTATCCGGTGCCCCGGATGTGGAATGGGTATGGACTATGAAGTCATTGGAATGACACATCTCAAGAGCTGTGAAATTGCCATGAAAGAGGCTCCTGTCACTGGTACAGAAGTTTTTGATGAATATGAAATTTTGCCATTCTCCATGTTAGAAAAAACAAACTAGCTATATTAGCAACTAGCAAAAAAATGAACTAGCTATATTAGGTTTTTTGCAACCTAAGCTAAAGTCCTTAGACCTCTGCAAATCTTCTTTTCAAGGAGAAGAATATACTGTTGTTGTTGATCGCAAATAGACTCTTTGAAATGTTCCAGAAGACAGAAAAGAAAGGACATTCTTTCACTCTTCCACTTTTCTTTCCATGCCTAAATTTCAACTTTGGCTGTTTAGGTGGTTGTGTTGCTTCATTAATACTCTGATAAGATATAATGGACTAAAGATTCAATGATAATTATTCTTAAAGCACAACTTCAACAGCATCTTTTCAAGAGTTGTATAAAGAATGCTTTGATTAAAGCTTCTGTGTACCAAAATGAATGAGACCTTTTATGATGAGTGCTTACAAATGCACCCAGGAAGCCACAAATGATGTGACTGACTACAGGCACGCCTCCAAGCTGCTAAGAATCACTAAAACAAACAGTCATTCTACTTTATTTGAGGGAAAGTTTTTCTCTTTATGAACTAATCAACCAGTCTGCCACTCTTCCTGTGATTCAAAACACGTACAAGGAAGTGCTATTTCCACAGAAGTTCCCAGATTTTGAGTCTAGTGTGGTAAACACTCAAGTGTTTTTTGTTCTACAGTCACACAACCATAGAAGCACAAATGGGTTTTGTATTAAGAGACCAGTCAACACTCCCAAATCCTTATCCTATAAGAACAGTACATTTCTGCAAAGCTCCATGATGTAATATTGCTAGAAGTCCTGCAAGCTGTATACATTATTCTTACCAATTTTACAATAAAACTTACATGATTAAGGAGAGAATACAAACTTATACAAACTTAGAGCTTGAAGACATCTTGCTATGGACAGTCTCATTGTTATATCCAGTTCCATTCCCTGTCAATCCTGCCACAAGTAGGTATCTATCATTCAGGATGAGGAGTTAAGAGCACTACTTAAGAGAGCAGTTACATCACTCCCTTGTGTGCCTTTGGCCATAGAAAGCTGCATGTTTCTACTGCCTCAGCAAGAAGAGCTCCTCAGACTGCAGGAAACATGGGTCTTCTAGGTGAAGTGATGAATACAGATCTCAGCATGAAGAATTTACTACTAAATACAGGAAGGTTTATAAAGATGATGAGCAAAAACTGAGAATTTGAGTTAGGAGATATTATTAGCAACATAAGAACATTGTTGCAGGTATTTTCAAAGTTATCTAGGATAATGCCAACAGTATTATGCAATGCAAAGTGGTTCCAATGCAAGCGGAACTGAACAATGACAAGGACAGTGGTTCATCTAGCTTGGAGGAGTTGCCAATGTTAAGTTGACCTATATTCTGCATCAAAATCGCTTCCATAAAGAGAAAAAGATGGGTCATTGTCATAGGAGACTCTCTCCCGAGAGGAACAGAAGGCCCAATTTGCAGACTGGATCTGCTTCTCAGGGAAGTCTGCTACTTCTCTGGGACCAGGGTTAAACGTGAAGAGAAAGCTTTCTACCCTGGTATGGCCCTTGGATTATTATCTATTATTGATTTTTCAGGTAGGCAGTGAGCAAATTGCTACAAGGAGTCCGAAGAAAATCAAAAGACTTCAGGGCCTTGGGAAGACTGGTTAAGGGATCAGGAGCGCATGTAATGTACTCCTATATTCTTCCAGTTGCATGGAATGATGAGGGAAGAAACAGGAAGAGCAAGCAGATCAATACCTGGCTCCGAGCCTGGTGTCACCGGCAGAATTTTTGGTTCTTTGGTCATGGGTTGGTCTACATGACACCAGGTCTGCTGGTAAGAGATGAGGTACACCTGTCTCAAAGGGTGAAAAGGATCTCTGTGCAGGGATTGGAAGGACTCATTGAAAGAGCTTTAAAATAGATTTGAAAGGGGAAGTGTATAAAACCAGGCTAGTTAGAGATAAGCCTGGGGGCAGCACATCAATATTTGAGGGACAATGTGCTATGGAGGTCCTTCAGTCTGCCATCTCAGTGGAGGCAGGGGATGGAGATCCACATAGCAGCAAAGATGCAAGAGTTATTGATGCGTTAGAAATCATGGAAGTGCCTCAGAATGGTCATGTAGGAATTAGGCCTTCTTCTCCAAGAAAGGTGATGGGATCAATAGCCCAACTGAAGTGCATCTATACCAGTGTACGCAGCATAGGCAACAAACAGGAGAAGCTAGAAGCCATTTTGCAGCTGGAAAATTGTGATATAGTTGCAATCACAGAAACATGGTGGGATGACTCTCACAACTGTACTGCTACAATGGATGGCTATAAGCTCTTTAGAAGGGATAAGCAAGGAAGAAGAGGTGATGGGGTAGCCTCGTATGTTAGGGAATGTTTTGACTGCCTAAAGCTTGACAGTGGCGATCAAAGGGTCGAGTGTTTACAGGTAAGAATCAGGGGAAAGGCCAACAAGGCAGATATCATGATAGGAGTCTGTTATAGAACACCAACCAGGATGAAGGGTATTCTATAAGAAGCTGGGAGAATTCCCATGATCACTAGAAGGAAATCTTAAAGGGGCAGGAGCTGGCCATCCTCATGTGCCTGGCTGAATGGGGGGCTTTGGCTGGAACTCAGGGAGAAAAAAGAGAGTTTATGACCTTTGGAAGAAGGGACAGGTAACTCAGGAGAAGTGAGGATATCATGAGGTTATGCAGGGAGAAAATTAGAAGGGCCAAAGCCCAACTAGAACTTAATCTGGCTACTGCTGTAAAAGACAATAAAAATGTTTCTATAAATACATTAGCAATAAAAGGAGGGCTAAGGAGAATCTCCGTTCTTTGTTGGGTGTGGGGGGAAACATAGTGACAAAGGATGAGGAAAAGGTTGAGATACTTAACACCTTCTTTGCCTCAGTCTTTAATAGTAAGAACAATTTTCTCAGGGTACCCACCCCCCTTGGCTGAAAGACAGGGACAGAGGGCAGAATGAAGCCCCTATGATCCAAGGGGAAATGGTTAGCAAGCTGCTACACTACTTAGACACTCATGGGCCTATGGGTCTGGATGGGATCCACCCAAGGGTACTGAGGGAGATGGTGGAAGTGCTCACCAAGCTACTTTCCATAATTTATCAGCAGTTCTGGCTAGCCAGAGAGGTCCCAGTTGACTGGAGGTTAGCAAATGTTTCGCCCATCTACAAGAAGGGCCAGAAGGAGGATCCAGGGAACTACAGGCCTGTCAGTCTGGCCTTGGTGCTGGGGAATGTTATGGAGCAGATTATCCTGAGTGCCATCACATGGCACGTGCAGAACAATCAGGTGATCAAGTCCAGTCAGCATGGATTTATGAAAGGCAGGTCCTATTTGATTAACCTGGTCTCCATCTATGACAGCGTGACTCAGTGGATGAAGGAAAGACTGTGGATGCTGTTTACCCAGACTTTAGTAAAACCTTTGTCACCATTTCCTTTAACAATGTTTCCAGCATTCTCCTGGAGAAACTGGCTGCTCATGGCTTGGATGGGTGGTATGCTTTGCTGGGTAAGAAACTGGCTGGAGGGCCAGGCCCAAAGAGTTGTGGTGAATGGAGTTAAATCCAGCTGGTGTCTGGTCACAGTGGTGTTCCCCAGGGCTAAGTATTGGGGCCAGTTCTGTTTAATATCTTTATCAATGATCTCGATGAGGGGACTGAGTGCCTCCTCAGTAAGTTTGCGGAAGACACCAAATTGGGCAAGACTGTTGATCTGCTTCAGGGTAAGAAGGCTCTACAGAGGGATCTGGACAGGCTGGATCAATGGGCCAAGGCCAATGGTATGAAGTTCAACAAAACCAAGTGCTGGCTCCTGCATTTGGGTCACAACAACCTCATGCAGTGCTACAGGCTTGGGGAAGAGTGTCTGGAAAGCTGCCTGGCAGAAAAGGACCTGGGTGTGTTGGTCAACAGTGTGCCCAGCTGGCCAAGATAACAAATAGCATCCTGGTTTGTATCAGAAATAGTGTGGACAGCAGGACTAAGGAAGTGATCATCCCGCTGTACTCAGCACTGATGAGGCCCCACCTTGAATATTGTTTTCAGTTTTGGGCCCCTCACTACATAAAAAGACATTGAGGTGCAGGAACGTGTCCAAAGAAGGACAACGAAGCTAGTGTAGGGTTGAGACACCAAGTCTTATGAGGAGCAGCTGAGGGAACTGGGGCTGTTTAGCCTGGAGAAAAGGAAGTTGAGGGGAGACCTTATTGCTCTCTACAATTACCTCTACAGGAGGTTGTAGTGAGGTGGGTGTCAGTCTCTTTTCCTAAGTAGCAAGTGATAGGGCAAGAGGAAATGGCTTCAAGTTGTGCCAGGGCTGATTTAGATTGGATATTAGGAAAATTTTCTTCATCAAAAGGACTATCAGGCATTGGAACAGGCTGCTCAGGGAAGTGGTTGAGTCACCATCCCTGGAGGTATTTAAAAGACCTGTAGATGTGGTGTTTAGGGACATGGTTTAGTGGTGGACTTGGCAGTGCTAGGTTAATGGTTGAACTTGATGATCTTAGAGGTATTTTCCAACCTAAATGATTCTATGATTCTGTGAGTAAGTGGAATACTAATTTTTATAGTGAATTTAGCAGTTTTTCTTTCAGACTAAAAAGTCTTGTTGAATTGTTTGTGGAATTAAGCCTTTCCACATTTATGTCAAAGTGTAATGTGCTGCCCCAATTCAAGCAAATATCTCAGCTTTCTCCTCGTCCTTGGTCACAATGTTTCCCCCCGCATCCAGTAAGGGATGGAGATTCTCCCTGACTCTCTTTTTGTTGACGTATTTATAAAAACTTTTTTTGTTGTCCCTTATATTAATGGACAGGTTGCGTTCCATCTGGGCTTTTGCCTTCCTAATTTTTTCTCTGTATAACCTAACAAGATCTCTGTACTCTTCTTGAGTTCCTTGTCCCTTCTTCCAAAGGTGATAAACCTTCCTTTTTTCCCTAAGTCCCATCACCCTAAGATGACACCTAATGGATGGGTAGGTAATATGCAGAGCCACCTACCCTGTCCAAATGGTGGACTCACTATCCAGAATCAAAACTGGGTTCATTGCTAAACTTAAATAAAATTAAAAAGTATCAATATAAAAAGGCTGGAAGAAGAGCTATGTATTGATGCCACTGGGTGGAGTTCTGATCAATTTGAAAAGTGATGCAAGAACAGATGGATATACCCAATTTCATCACCTAAAGGTCAAATGGTACTGAGGTCAGAATTGTCCTGACTTGACAATGTTCTTGAATTGCTACTGCATAAAAAAAAAGAAATGTTCAATCCTCTGATACCCTTCTCCTAAGGAAGAGACACTTTCTTCAAAGCCTGTTTAGGACTTGGATTAACAGAGCTAGTGACTATGGTCCTTTCCTGACAATCAGAGGTACCAACATAAACTGACAACCATATGACAAAATGCAAGAACAGCTAAGGGAGGGAATATTGCAATTCATTCTAAAGGACGGAGAGAAGACGAATCAGTATTTATTACTAAAAGACTCTGTTGGGAATTTCTGCACTTCAAAGGAAGTCAAAATTTGTCCTTGAAGAGTGAGAAAAACTGCTTTTCTAGAGCAGTGGCCTGACTGGAATCCAAATCCTTGTTCCAAAAATTCAGACTCCTGCTAGGCTCTGATTTCAGGTATATCCAAAATCAATACCCTTAGCATGCCTCCACAGATTTCTGTGCATAATTCTCACTCCAAGTATTAACTGAGAAGGCTATGCCAGAAGTAAAAGAGAAAAGAGGCTACTCCAAAGCAGTCTCCAGATTTTAAAATTGTCTCTTGAAAACAATAATCGGGCTGGATTATAGGATTTGCATCTGATATCTGAGACAAATTTGCCTTGGTAACTAATTTAATTGTCTCTGTTACACATACAATACACATGGAGTGTATTGTGACCATAGAAGACATGGTTTGTATTTTGTCTTTTAAGATGAATTTAATCATAACCTAATTTCTAAGTTACCTTATTCAGTAGTCTTATTATTGTTAAAATACAAAGAGGTCATAATTCTCTCAGGGCATTTGCCTGACAATAATATGCAGTGTATGAACCTTAGAGTAATATATATTATGTCATATCTTTCCGAGTTTATTGTCTTAGGGTTACCTTTCATTCTAAAGGTCACAGACTTGTCAGGACATTGAAGGTGTCCTGACAATTAGCCATACTGCAGCCATATGAATAAGCCACAGTACAGCCATGCTACCATGACATTAGCCACACCAAAACTAATTACCAATTTAAACATAGCTAAGGATTTACTAGCACTATCAGATCATTCGTTCCCTACAAGTTCAGCTTAGCTCATTCTCAACCCCTCTTCTGTCCTGTGTTTGCATATCAAGTGACACATGCAAAAGAAAAAAACCCTAGCGCTCTCTCTCTTTTCATAGAATCATAGAATGGTTAGAGTTGGAAGGGACCTTAAAGATCATTGAGTTCCAATCCTCCTGCCATGGGCAGGGACACCTCCACTAGAGCAGGTTGCTCAAAGCTCCATCCAGCCTGGCCTTAAACACTTCCAGGGATGGGGCATCCACAGCTTCCCTGGGCAACCTGTTCCAGTGCTTCACCACCCTCACAGTGAAGAATTTCCTCCTAATATCTAATCTAAATCTCCCCTCTTCCAATTTAAAACCATTACCCCTTGTCCTGTCACTACATCTCCTGACAAAGAGTCCCTCTCCAGCTCTCCTATAGGCTCCCATCAGATATTGGAAGGCCGCTATGAGGTCTCCCCGGAGCCTTCTCTTCTCCAGGCTGAACAACCCCAGCTCTCTCAGTCTGTCTTCATAGGGGAGTGTCCCGGTTTGAAGTAAAACCGAACCAATTTTCTGTTCTGTAACTTTACATCCTAGCTAGGCCTCCTCTAACTCTCTGAAATTAACAGCATATTGTGGAGAAAACTGCTCGTTCTCAGAATGATAAGACCAATGTTTGTGCTCCATGCCAAGGAATGGTATGCAGGGAGGCCCTTGCTTATACTTATTGCTATAACAACCAAGGTCGGCCAATTTCGTTATTTGCCCCTTTAGAGGGTCGGAAACGGAAAAAACGTAGAGGGGTCACATCAGTGGGGAGGAGTGGACAGGACAGGTGACCCAAACCTGACCAACTGGGGTATTCCATCCCATCTGCCCCATGCTCAGTATAAAGGCTGAGGGATCAAAGGGTCAGCCCCGTTCCTGCGATGGCTGACATCCGGAGAGGACTCTGTCTGTTCATCTGCCTTTGATCCCGATCCGTGTGTTCCTGACTCCAGAGCTGGAATCCAGTTCCCATTCATCACTGAGTCCAGTCTGGGACTTCCCCAGTGCCTGCCGGTGATGTGACTGTCATCCTGGGAGCTTGATACGGTTTTGTATATATTGTATCTATTTCATTATTTTCTTCTTTATTTTTATTTTAATATTAATTCTTCATTAAAGTAGTTTAGTTCATTCTAAACTTCTGAATCTCCTTTATCTCTTTCTCCTCCTCTCTCCTCTTTTAGGGGGGGGAAGGGGGGGGAAGGGCCATCTGTCAGTCTGGTTTTGGTAAACTCGGCCGAAACCACGACAGGGAGGTGCTCCAGCCCTCTGATCATCTTCGTGGCCCTCCGCTGGACCTGTTCCAACAGGTCCATGTCCTTCCTGTGTTGAGGACTCCAAAGCTGGACACAGTATTCCAGGTGGGGTCTCATGAGCACAGAGTAGAGGGGTAGAATCACCTCCCGCAACCTGCTGGCCACACTTCTCTTGATGCAGCCCAGGATGTGGTTGGCTTTCTGGGCTGCCGGTGCACATTGCTGGTTCATGTTGAGCTTCTCATCCACAAGCACTCCCAAGTCCTTCTCCTGGGGGCTGCTCTCTAGCCATTCTCCGCCCAACCTGTATTTGTGCCTGAGATTGCCACGTCCCAGGCAATGTGCGATAGTTGTGAGATATATATATATATATATGCATATATATATAGTTGCGATATATAAAATAGCAATAGCTATTTTATAATAGCTATCATCTGTGTGCTTGAGGGGCAAAGGAAGGAGAATTTTCTCCTAATTCCTAGTCTTGCTTAAACCTTCATGCTTGTGTTGAATAAAAAGTAGAATCCATTTTTACATTCATTTTCAATGTGTTCTGTGTTTCTATTTATGGAAGCCATTCAATGTGTGCAAATACCACATTCTTTTGAATTCTGCTATATTTCCATTCTGGCTCACTAATTAAAAAAGATAGTGATTACCCTAACTAAATACCAAAAGCTCAGAGTTTTGGTGTTGTTTTTTTCTTTTCTGTACCTTAAATTGGCCAGTATTTATTTCTTTTTGTCATATGGGCTTTGCATGTGACAACGTTTTGGAAAAGCATCTCTAATCTCCAAAATAACACAAGCAGTATAAACACCTCACTGTACTACTGCAAGCATTTAATCAATCTTCACATTAATTAATTTCAATTTTCTCCTTATATGGTACTTAACTGGACTGTTTTTTTACTTTTCATTATTTTTAACACTAATCCTATATTAAATTGGAGATCCCCTAGCCATTTTGACGTTCATACAATATATAGTTATTGTTACTCAACCTTCTTGAAAATTATTCTACCTTCTCTGGAGTATGCACAAAAGGATGCTGTATGACCTTGAGCAGTAACTGGCAAATGACCTTGAACATGCTTTCTAAATCCTATACTTTGATTTAGTAAGAACATTTCTTAAGAGAAACTATTTACTAATTTAACCATATTGTACTATCCAATCTATTTATTTTTATTTTGTTTCTTTATTTTTAAGGACCCTTGATATTAATTAGACAAAAATATTATGAGACAGGCTTTCGTCACTAAATAAACAAGTATTATTGAATTATTCCTTTAAGACTGTTTAATAAATTATGTTAATAATAGTCTACTCTTGTCCTGCAACTGTGGAATAGAAATGCTCTTTGAAGTTTTCTATGTTCTTAGTTGTAGGCTAAGTAATGCCACAATGTTTCTGATTGAAGACATTGGCTTCCACATGACTCATTATTTCGTTTACTAATTCATTACTAATTACTGCAGTGCCCAGGAGACCTATTCATGGACCAGAATGCTCTGCACTTCCTGAATATTGAACAAGCAATAGTTTATTCTTTCAGATAAAAATGGAAATACTGTTAAAGCTAGTGACAGTCATATTTCAATAATATGTATGCTTTCACTTTCCTTTACCATTATTTTCATGGTGCTACTTCTCTGTATATTTTTAAAAGTTGTTGGTTTTAATTATTATTTTATTTATTTTCAATTATTTTAATAAACATTGGTTTATTTCAAGGTGTAGATCTATTTTTCTATTTAAGCAACCTCATTTAGTACCCAAAATGGGATAGGAATGGAGTATCAATCTCAAGAACACCTTTTATCAATAATTCCATGCATGACATTTGTTTATGAATTAGGTTGGTGATAAACAATTGGCTAATCCCATCCTACTATTGATCTTGATAATATGAATTGTTTTCTTTTCTTTCTGGTACAATTAATGTGAAAATTAGCTACTGAATATCACTTTGATGAATTACTCTCCTCCCTCTGATTTCCAATTTGTAGAGACAACATCAGATCACAGGCACCTGTAAGGTTACCCCATCAATGTCTCTACCTTGATAGTTGTTAGGCTTTCCCTTGCCATAGTTTCCTCAGCCCCCTATGAAATCCTGTTCTGTGGAGCGCAAACCTGAGAAGAGTCTGCAATGCCCAGCCATCATGACTTTAAAATCAAAATACAAAAATGCTGGATTTTGTGCATATTTTCCTTGCCCACCCTGTAGTTACAGATGAAGAAAAGTGAAATCATGGAGGTCACAGAATACAAGGTTTGAGAGAGTATTGAGATGCCATTCTTTGTCCTCTAGTCCCAAACCATCATATTGACAACACTTCTGGCAAACACCTGAAGGATATAAGGATATACCTTTATTTCTAGTTCTCAGAGCCAGAGGAAGAAAAACCTTCAGAGAGCGGCAAGCGATTTTACATTACATATGCTTTATGTAAGAGCAGTGGTGACACACAAACTAAAAAAAAAAAAAAGAATTCTACAAAGCAAGGCAACTAACAAGGCAAAGATTAAGTGGTTTTAATGAAAAAAGTTAATCAAGTAGGTTAAAAGACTAAATGGAATCAAGAAAATTCAGATTCTATGCTGGGCCCTGCGTTGGCAGAAGAGAATATTACAATATATTTTTTGTTGTTTAATATTTCTTCTGCTTTAATTGATCCTGTGATGTTTCGCATTTCGCAGACACGCGTTATTGCTCCTTTGACACAGGAGGTTGTTGACCATACGCTTGACAGAATGGGGTACTACTCACAAGAAATCTTGACTACTGATAAAACTATCGTTGACAGATTTAAAAGTTTTGTCGGGTTTTTTTTCTCTAGAAAGAGATTGTGTACTAAGTAACTGCACTGAGAGTTACGTGTTTATTGTCTTGCAGTCGCATTCAGATCCGGCCCACTCAGTTTACAGAGAGATTTGTTCTGACTGTCACCTGCCGGATTCTGAGAGCCAAGTTTGCAGATTCTAGCATGGGCATCACACCAATAAATCTGGCAACCAAGATTTGTTATAAGGAAGACCAGCTGAGGTGTAAAAGTCTCTTTCAACATTATTTGAGGTGGAGATTTTGCAAGAAAAATTTAGTTCATAACTCCTCAGATAACAGGCAAGTGACATCAGAGACCTGCTTGCTCTCTGCTGTCTGTATTCCCTCCCCAGCATTAGCAGACATGGAAAGTAATTCAAAAAATATTGTCAGAAAATTTAGTAGATCATGCTCAGAAGGGAAAGCAGAGATGGGAGGTGGGGGAGAGGATTATGAATCACATGTGAGTAATAATGCTTCTTCCAAGTGAAGGGAAAAGCAGTTATGTAATATAGAGAAAAGTGAAAACAATCAAACCTGTACCAAATATTCATGTGCAAAGTTTCCTGGTTTTCTGTTTTCTTGAAGATTTGGGAACTGAGAAAAGTAAGTGAGAAACTATGGAAGCGTACATGTCAAAATGCAGTAAGAAACATTTTTAATGGAGTACTTGGTTTGATCAAAATCTCAGAAAAGCTCACCCTCAAGGAAGTTGGTGCCCAATACATTGCAGATTCTAAATGACTAAAGCTTTGGGGTGTTGATCCGGGTGTCTGAATCACAGGATTTCAACCCATCAAGACAAGGCAGTGGTATACTGCAAACAGAGAGAAGGTTGCCTTTTCACCAGTAGATTTTTCTTTACTTATTAAAGACAATAGCTACAATCATTGCCTTATGAAGCTCCTGAGCTTACTCTATAACCCACAAAGCAGGCCCAACACAGCTGCATAAGGTAGGGAGTGAGGACTGTTTTTCATGCACAGATGCTAGGCAGACTATTTTGACCACATGGACTGGCATGGATTCCTCACAGAGCCCCATAATGGGGTAACGTGAACCCACTGTGGCTTCCAATTCTTCTGCCAGAAGCATGGTCTCTCCACATCTGACGAAGACCTCTGTGCATAGGCAGAGCTCATGTGTACGTTCTGGGCCAGAATATTGTGAAGGGCACAGATTTGTCCCATAGCAGAGAGCAGCCAGATAACCTGACAGAGGTTTAGTGCTTTGGGTAGATTCTAGCATGCAAGTCCCTCACAACTTCACCCACTGTGCAGGTGTAGGCCTGTGCTTTCAAAGAAAACTCTTTCAGCATTGTATTCAGTGAAGCTCAATTCCAGATCTAATTCCTTCCTTGTACTTGCTGCAGCAACTCTTAGATAACATGTAAGAAACAAAAGGCATGTTGTTGTACCAGGATTTTTTAAGAAGTTACTCGTTGCTATACTTTAGTTGAGATCTGTGAAGAAACACATGTGCATATTTTGAGAATGTGCTATGCCAGGTTACCCTAAGTCACAGTGTGTTTAAACAACCACTTTATTCTACCATCTGGTACATGATAGGTTTCTGATAAATACGTGCCTGCGCTTTGACTGTGGGATGCATGCAAGTATGGAGGCTGGATTTTTCCAAGATGTTTGTCTCAGTCTCAGACAAACAGCTTTGGCAACGTGCAGGAGCTGTCTGTGGATGCAGTAGTAATCCTTTTCCTTTATTTCACTCCCTGCAGCCCCACCACCCATCCCCAAAAAATTACCAGGACAGTGTAAGGTGGGCTCAGGCTATTGCTGTAAGCCAAAGAGGTGACTGTAGCTCAAACAAATGTAGCCAAGTACAAGACTGGATTTATGCATAGACAAAACCAGCATTTGCCTAAGGCAGCTGACTGCTGAGCACCCCAGGATCCCTGCTTTGGAGAAATGGAGGAGAAAGAAGATCTGGCATTTGAGCAACACATAGTGCTAACCCTCCAAGTTCAATCTTCAAAGTCCTCTACCACTGCTCTCCTGTCTGGCTTCTCCTGCCCCTGCACTTATGTTTGCCCTTTCTCTGCTGCAGCAGAAGGCGTTGCCCTTGCCCTGTCCCCTTCCCTCCCTCTCACACAGCGGCAACAGCTCAAGTGAGAAAATGCTCCTGAGGCTGCAGCAGGAGGAGGACACTACTGCAGGAGGGAGAGGGAACTTCTGGCAGGGATGCACAGGCAACATGGTCACCTGGGGCAGGAGGAAGAAGCTTCAGTACCAGATGGGAAGCAGTCACAGGTAAAGAAGCATGAGGTTTTCTTTCAGAAAATTAAAGGCTGAGAGATAAGAGGGAAATAGTCCCATGAGCACCAACAGCCCTCCGAAACCTGCACAAGACCCCACTATCCCGATGGGCCTCTCCCAGGGCCACAGAAAGTCCGGGAACCCCTCCAACTCTCCCTCTTTTATCTGAAAGTCCTGAAGCTGTGGGCCTTTTCCAGCCTTCATCATCCAGTTCTCCTCAGTGGCTCATCTCACCCTTCCTCCACTCTTTACCTCCATCAAAATTGATTGTCTTCTCCCCAAGGATGTCCTCATTCAGCTTTGCCAACGCCACTGAGGAACCCTGAGCTGGCTCCAAGCTTGTTTTACTTTCCATAGATGCTGGCAATGTTGCTGCAGTAACAAGCTGCTCAGCGCACTCTGCAAAGCCTGCCCACAAACCTAGTAAATGCTCAGATTTTTAAGCTGTGAAAAGATGGAGCTGTGAGGTCAGCTGTGCAATATCAGGCCCAAGCTCACTTGGTTGTGGGCGGCAGTCATGGTATATTTTATGTTGAGCAACTAAGGCCCTTTCTGGCCAGAGGTAGTATCATTAGAAAACATTTTAGAGAATATTTTATTGAGAATAACTCCATGCAATGCAGAATGGATCAGAAAGCTGGGGTCTGATCCCAACTCTACCACTTTTCTTTGTTCTTTTTACTTAAACTTCAGATCCCAAGAATTTGCTTTCTAAGCCTCGCTCTACATTTCAGTCTCAGCTCAGTACATGAGGCTTCCTAAAAACATAACCTCTTCATACTTCATCAGTTTTGTGGTTGACAAGCATATTAGATGAAATATGATAGAAACAACCCAGCCTCACTGCTCTCTAGTTTTGGGGAAAATTGCTGTAACAGATCAGGCCAGTGTCGCATATTGTCTGACATGTCACTAGTGTTGGCCAGTGTCTGACAAAGCTTTAGAGAGAGCTACAAAGCACAAGCAATAAATACCCTTATGACTAAGATGAAAGTTAATTTGTGTTCCCACTTAATGAGTTCTTAATTTATATCCTGAAGTGCAAGGGTTGAGCTCTTATAAAACTGTGTCTTTTGGAAAATAAGTAAGTGCTTCCATTTTTCATACTCTGCTGCAGTTCTTTTCACTGCTATCAGCACGTTGTTTTAATAATATCTTGTAGCAGTAAGATCCATCAGGGTTGGGTTTTTTTGTGCTGAATATTATAAGGAAAAGAGCCTGATAGAAGTTGTTATTTACATAGTACTCTATAGCTACCCAATGCATTAGTATATAATAAAAAAGTAAACAGAAGAGTCCAATCCATTGCCTCTGTCAGACCTTCTTTTACAGACCTATCTCTTACAGACCTGTCATACTTCCTGTTACACATTCAAGGAATGAGCTACTTTTACCTTTTTTAATCTTTTTTTTTTTTTTTTCAAGAAATTCTTTGCATACTGCTAATCATTTCCATTGTCGCTTCTGGGTCTTTGCTACTTCCTCCACCTTGCTGAGGTGAGACATGTAAAACTGAGCAGTAGTTGAGGTTAGCACACAGTACCCTTCATTATTATTCACGAAACACTGCCATCTGACCTTGGGAGAGCGTTGGGTTGTACAGGTTTGTACTTCTGTCATTTCCTTAAGTAGTTACAGTTATTTGTGAACACAAAACCACGGAGTTGCTCTCCCTGGCGCACGCTGCCTCGCTTTGCTGAAGGGAACATCTTGAACTCTTCACATACGTTGACTCATTATGACGGATGAAGTAGGATGTGACATCCCACTTACAGTTCCCCAGCATAAACAGTTGAAACATAATAAGAGCTCCCATCTGCCTCCCTCCTTTGCTCCCCCAAAACTGAAAGCAAAATTAAGAACCAAAGTCATTCACATCTTCATTCAGGGAACAATTATATTAGAAAGCAAGAACATCCACATCTTCAAGCAGATATCAGTGCTGAAGTTATGTTGCTATTATTCCAAACAACAGCAAAATTCTTACTGGCTTTGGAGAAAAATATACATGAAGGGGACTTTTTCCTGGTATAATTTTATGTCTACCTGGAGAAGTTTTGTTCACAGGCTGGCTTAGGTTTGAGTCTTCCACAACACATGCTGGTATCTGACAGTGCAAACTGAAATTTATCTAAAGTGAAAGGACGGGGTATGCTATTTCTTAGCAGTAACAGGAATATAATAATCTCTGGGGCTGGAATCCATTTCTTGACCTGATTTTTTTCTGTAATTAATGAACAGAGTAACAGTTCACTGAAAGTCTCAATAGGACTGCAGTGTATGTGAACGTTTTCATAGGTACCCCACTGTAACAGAATAAACTGTAATTTTTCTATTTCCTGTAGCTACTTCCAGACAGTGAATGCCACCCAGGACTTTAGTTACCAGGAACGGAAAAGTAATTCATGCCCAAAGCAACAGGGGAAAAACGGCTATAAAAACGAACTTGAAAAAATACCATATTATGGTGATACATTTTAGGAAAAAAGCTTCCAAAACCCAACTGAGATTTAAGCCACATAAGTCCAAAGTACTTTGAGAGCTTTGATGGAAAAGATGTAAAGCATTATTTAAAATCAAATTCAACCTCTATATAGTTCTACAGGAATTTGACCTATTCTGTTTCATTTTATTACCACTACTTGATAGGTCAGGGACATTTCTAAGTTATGATAACTAGAAACTTTACGTGCTCTCACTTAAATTATTGAAAGAATTTATTTTAAAAATATTTTTTTAATTTTAAGAAATATTGAAATGATTTATTTTTAAATGTTCATTGCTAAATGAAATACTAAAATGAACTAAACATTTCTTTTCTCTAGTGGGAAACTTACCCTCAAAGAACAATTAGATATGTATTTTGGACACTGGCTATGTCTACAGAAAGCCATCAGCATAGAAACTGAGGCTAGTTCTGTAGAAATAGAGTATTAGCGCTGTATTAGCAGAGTATTTCCCCAGTCTGTTTAGCCTTGTTGAGAAAAACTTGTTTGTCTGAACAGGGCAACACCCTATCTTCATCTCATCACATCACAGGGTATATTAGAATAACTGTATGGGAACAGATCAAAAGCCCATGTGGCATGAAAAGTCTTTCAAAGCAGTGGATGTCCCAGGAAAGAACACAGAGCAGTCTTCCCTTGGTGTACTGTCCCACAAAACCAAGCAGGTCCTCAGCCGCAGCTGCATCTGGATTTCTTATTCAGTAGCCCTTGATGAAGGTGTGTCCATGAATTTGCTGAATCTTATTTTCAGTCCACTTACGCTTTTCAAACTCAGTTATATTTTAACCTCCACAACATCTTGTGGCAATGAACTCTACAACTTCAATTAAATGGTGAGTTGAAAATCTGCTTCCTTGTTTTGGGGGTTTTTTTGTCTTGAATGTTCTACCTAGTCATCTTATTGGGTATCCTCTAGTTTTGGTATTATAAGAAAGATAAAAACCTATTCCCTATTCACACTGTTCACAGCAGTCATGTTCTGTTACTCTAGTTAGTGCTTATTTCTTTTCCAAGATAAAAGGTAATGTACTTTGACTATTCTCACTCAGTAGGCAAGCTATTCTATGTCCTTGGCCAACTTTCTTTTCCTTCTCCATACCTTTTTTGTTCACTGAGGTTCTTTCTGAGATACCATGACCATAACTGTAAATTGTTCAGGATATGCATATACCAAGGAGTTTAGTACAGACACAAGGTTTTCCTTTCCAGTTTTCATTTTTACCTTCTTTCCTGATCCAACTTACTTTTTTTGAACACTATAGACAATGAGATGACACTTTCAGCAGATTATTCACAATTACTTCCCTAAGGACTCTTTCGTACCAGCTAATTTAAAGTCTATCATGTTTCTACACTTGAAATTATTCAATATGTTGGATACATTCCTACCCACTCTACTACTTAGAGTAATAGGATACCACTAGTTCTTTTACTACTCTTCCATTTACTATCTACTGCTTTACTGGACAGTAAGATACAGCAGTATCTTGGGTCAGCACTTTTAGCAATGTCAGGCAGCACCCATGGCCCATGTATCCAGTGACTACATTACATACACAGGAAATTCAGTTTACTAACATGTCTTGCCATTCATAAAGTTTTCTCTTACAGCCTTAATTCCATCCTTTGTAGATGTTTCATCTTAGATTCAGGTAAATTATTGTTCAATAACAGGATTTCCAGAATAGATTATATCTATGTCTTCCTAGATATTTTCTCTATATATATTCTTTTCCACTCGCCTCAGACCCATTTACCTGTTCACTAGCTGCACCACATATGGAAGCAGGAAGTTTGAACCTGCTGTTCTTTGTGAAAAGGTATAAATGGAATGCACATGTAACACACACTACATTAATCCTTATTTTAATAAACAGATGCATTACTTTGTGTCAAATGGAAATCTCTTGTATAAATAGCCTGTTGTGACAGACTGTTGCATAATTCATTAAAAATATATTCATTTATGCATTTTTAATTAATCCTTTCAATACGTTCATTAAACCCTATAAAAGGTTCTTCTACCCACTGGGGTCTTATTGAGAAGAGAAATTTGCAACTGCTGAATCAATCAAAGATTTGAGGAAGATGCTTAAGGGGCAACCAGTAACATTCTTTTTACAAATCCCACTGGAACTTTTTGTACAATTTTCCTGGGAAAAACTGTGTCCTGAGAATAGGAAGCGGTTTTGATGTTGCAGGTTTAGCTTCGGTGAAGTGAGGATCGAGAGCATCAGGATCAGGTCAAGTCTAAATGTGAAGAGGAGATTTTCAGGGAGAAGGAAGAGATTGTTTCTTTTTGATCTACCTAACAAATATTGAAAAGGCATGTTTTTTTCAAGGGATAAGTGCTCCACAAACCAAACTCATAAGTGAGCCGCTTCAGGAAACAAAAACTCCTGGCTCATTAAAAGAAGACAGATGCAAACACTGAAGGAACCGCAGTCTACCATGCTGTATCATTGCCTACAAATGCTGACAGACACCTATAGTTCTGACTGACCTGTTCGAGAGCAGCTCGCTGCAGACACCTTGCATGGAAAATTGTGCCAGTATGCAACATATAAAAACTGGGTGCCAGCCCAGTGGCTCACTCGCAGTGTCCAGAGACACGTCAACAGAAGAGTACGTCAACTTTTCTAGTGTGCTCTGGGAAAGCAGCTTTAAGGGAAAGCTTCTGAGATGGGTGAAATGTCGATGATGGGAGGCTGACAGGGGTAGCCATGATGGGAGGAAGGCAGGATGGTCAAGAGACACTGTTGCCATGGCAACAGTGCCTGGGAAAGGCAAAAGAGGAAACCTGTGATTAAAAGGGAACGGCTGAAATAGGGAGGAAAAGGGGGCTACCAATGCGATGCCAGTCCAACGCTGGTGCGTGCTGTGACAGGCTGACACGCACTTATCACCTCAAATGACTAAAGCTGCCAGTCACTCTGTCAAGCGATGATTTTACTTGACTGTCTGGCCAAACGCTGGGTGCTCCTAGGAGGCCACAGAGTGAAAATGAATTTAGGGTGTTTGAATAAAGCCTTCAAATCATTTTGTGAGGGCATGGTGCCCAACATAGCTTGAATGTTTAAATAGGCTCAGATAGGTCTCAGAAGCCTTTTGTCAGGCCCAGCACCAAAGTAACTTCATGGAAAAAAAAATTTTTAAAATAAAAAAAAGGAAAAATATCCATTGCACCTACGTGAGTCAAACATGGAGAGAAAAGTCACTAACTTGTACACATTGTTTCGTATGTGCTTATAGTAAAAGCAGTTGCAGGTTGAGTAATCCCGATTTAACAACTCCATGACACAACAGCAATTGCCAGGATTTTCTTTGTGAATGGATCTGGGCAGAAGAACACCCTTCAAATCACCCACTTGACTTAACAGAAACCCAGAAGACAGAGGACACTGCAAATTACTTTGGCAAAGCTGAGTCATCTGTACAGAAACTCAAAACTAAAATTAATCTGTTGCCCAGACCAGCTAGTAAAAAAAAAGTTTATGACAGAAACTGACTTAAATTGCAACAATTTGCAGACCATACTTCCTCTGTCAAATGACCATATAAAAAGTACAAGCCACTCAGCCTGTGTACTTTCTAGGGGAGTTTTCGCTGTCTATGCTGCTTCTAGCCAGAAGAGAAACCCAATTCCCTTACACAGAAAAAAAGCTCCAATGCAATTAGTTCTCAAGACACTCCAGAATAGTACAGGATCTTATATCATTACTTTCTATTAAAATCACAAATAAAGGCATCTAAAAGAAAACAGAAAAGGGGGAGAAAGAAGAGTTATATATCAATATTACATATACTTCCCATGGCTAGTTACCTTCTAAAATTTTTAAAATACATTTTCACAGCATTGTTGAAAAGAATCGTAAAAAACAGTCCCCTTTTACAGTATGGAATTGATACACAGTGAGATTAAATGAATTACTGAAGATCACTCCAGAAATCTGCACCGGAGCAAAAACTTGCATTTCTCATGTTCTTACTCTGCACCTAAGGAAAAGATTGGTGTTCCCTTAGGCACAGGTACTCTGCAGCATTGCAATATACATTGGGAAAATAAGGCTGCAGCAAGCACTGAACATTGCACAGGGAATGGGTTGGGTTTTTTGTTGGTTTTGTTTTATGTTTGTTCCAGTGCACTTTCAGAAAGTAAAATAAGATATTCAGGCCCTGCTTTTTCATAATCTCAAGGGTACTTGGTGTGCGGATAAGCCATCGATTTTTGTTCTCAGTCTGTTACAGTCACATACATGCAGTAAAAGTAATTTCCTCGGGACTAATATCATTTGTTCTCCAGGGTTTTTCCTTATGAAAACTGAATTTTGAACAATCTTTATGTAACCTTTACTATTAAGGTTACAAGAGATTGAGATCCATTTGTGAGATGAGCAAGGCATAAAATTTTGCTTCTGCAAACTTTCCTAACAGAGTTCTTTATGTAAGAGAAAGGATGAAGCTTTTTCTGTGATAAAATTTCAAATTGAAAACAAAAAACCTCTGTTAAATTACTTTCCCTTCCTGGTTTGGGCACTTATTGCACTAAAACCTCTTTTTAATCTAATTTTGACTTTCAGTCTAAAGTTATTAAAATTCAGGTTTAAGGAGAACATGACTTTTCCCCTCTTAGAACAGTATGAAATGTTTTATTGCTATATTTATTCTAAATCAGAAACCAAAATGCTCTTAAAGGTAAATAAGTTGTTAATACTAGAGCTTGATAAAGGAACATGGGTAGGCCTTTAGCTTATGAAAACTAGACCAAAACTTTACTTTAATCGTGAAGAAAAAAAATATTTGGACTGGTGGCATTTATGCACCTTAACTATAGTGATATTCATTTAGAAGCATTTGGGGGGGCCGGGGTGTAACTTCTCCCGATGGACAACTCCATCCCAGACAAAATACATCACATTGGTTGCATTCCTGAGGAAGAGCTGGTGGGGACAGACTGCTGTTCTCAGATTTAATAAGAACGCCCACCCAACCCTGAGCAAAAAGAAAGCAGTCTTCCTTCCTTCCCTTCCCCATAACCCTCCCCACCCTGCCCAAAGTCTGTAATGTATTAATACATCAGAATGGAAAGTCTTGGGTAGGACATGTGACCTCACTGGATATTGATCTTCTAGTTGTCAAAGTCTCATTGTCAGTGGCAGGAGGTTTTCCTCATTAAGGCACGGCGGTCATTACAGTGTGCAACACTACTGTGATGTGACTACAAGGCACAAAAATCAGATGCCTGCCAACTGCTAAGTGGTGGACCTTTCTTTGCAGCTGGGCAGCTGCAGTACATACATATTGCTGTCGTCAGTTGAAGTGAGCTTCTGAACAGCAAGGCCTGGGGCGTAATATAAGAGGGAGTTAAGGACAGTTGACAGGTAGGAGCTGGTGTAAGTGCTGCTCTGCAGCCATAGGACAGTGAGATAACCTTACTTAGAGGTGACTAAAGGTAAGATTTCCTCAAAAATTTCGTCTGTGTTCCTGTTGAAATACAGAAGAAGAACAGTACCTGGATCTTCCTTTTATTCATATTGAACATGCTTTTCTCTGTTTGGAGGTGATATTTAAGATCCCTTAAAGCTAGTATAATCAGAAATAAACACATTATTATTGTCTGAAATGTGAGTTAAAACAAACCAAAAAACCCTCTCTATCTCCAGAAACATGACAATATCCCTGAGAACCCCCATCCACTCCCATCATTTCATGGAGCATCTTATTATCCCCTGGAAGGAGAGCTCTGAAAATGGTGTTTTGATACTAAGGGACAATTACTCTGATGTATTTCCTGACCAAAGATGGGATCAGTAGTCAGATTTTTGGGTAGCTAGTCCCCTCACTAAATCAGGTGTCCCCAGGAGCCAGAGCCAGGCTGGCCTCCATGGGGTTCATACTGTGTCCAGCATACCCCACATTCCCTTACATCCCATTCCACTGCTGTATCCCCTAGGCATTTCCAAATCCAAGAGCCTTATGGAAATAAATTTTGTTATGCCAGTTTGTGCCTGTGAATGGTTTAGGACAGAAGAAGACAGTTCAAACACCCTGCTTTGTGTAACCTTTCAACCCCAAGCTTGCTAGCCACCTCCCCTTCACCTGCACGATTCCTAGTGCCATGGAAAGTAGAGAGAAATAGGAGACGGCAGATATTGCTATAGCTATTTGCGGACTCCACTGTAGGAGACACAAGATCAGTGTGTGACCAGGAGACATCCACTGAATAATTTTTATCTACTTCGTAGAGAATGAATGTCCTATCCAAACCGCTTGCATCCAGCAGGACCAAGAACATCAGAAGAGAAAGTACAGTACATCGTGAAACAGTTTTTTTTCCATAGGGAGCAAAGCACATTCCCAAATTATATTGGTAACAATAAACCTCTGAAATAATACAGTACATCTCTCTCCAGTGAACGGCATCATTCTGTATTCTTCAGAGCTGGGTAGAATAAAACTGCACAGAACAAGGGTTTCAAGTTTCCCTTTTTGATGCTCTCAGACCTGAGCAAAAATAATTAATTCCTCCACCTCCACAAAGGATTTTGGCAGTTTTGCCAGCGGTGGAACACAATAATTGTCAGTAAAAAGAGCCAATTTCCACAGAAAAGCTAATATGCAAGAAACCAAGCAGCACACATGAGAACACCTTCATGAGATCAGTCTGGGGACAGAAAATTGTTTTGTTTTACTTTTTAAAGTAATTCAGGGCACAAATCTTAACTCTTCTCTTGATCGTTGAAAGGGATGTCTGAGGGTATGAACATATTCCTGCTATATGCCGTATGAATTACCAGCCAGCTCCTGTTGGTTTACAGCTGGATTAGAAAGCTTCAGGGCTCCCTAACCTGAGTATTGCCTCTTTTTGGCACACAAGATGTGGTGATGAATGCTCCTCCATGGCTGTGATGCTTTGGGACACACCTGCCACGTACCTGTATAGGTAACTCAGGCCCAACATCTACCAGGAGCATAAATAATTAAAGCCTCCCCTCTCCCCCCAGTGCTGCTCACGGTTTGGACAGCTGTGAAACACATCCTGGACACGGACTGGTAATCCAGCATTAGAGGTAATGAAGATTTCCCAGCACTTCCTATTCTAAACCTCCCACTTTCAGCTGCTTATGATGTTGCTGAACTGCAATGACCAAGCTACAGCCTTCACAGAGTATTTCACTGAGGATGAGCCTGTCAAGAGGTTTCAGCTAAAGCATTTTGGACATTTCTCAGCAACATAAAACTGACCATCTACAAAAAAAACCAAACCCTCATAACCATTCAGTTTGGAAATTCTAAGTATTCTTGTCTTGGAACCCAGGAACCTGAAATATGATGGTGAGGGAGAGGAATGTAGACCAGTTCTTGCCCCAGTGATGTACTGTGGGGTTGAGTTTGGGCTAAGGGTTAACCTCAACAGAAAAAAGAAAATTTCAGTTCACCGATGCAGAGTGGCATGTTCCATGTTACATTTGGACAACTACCATGTGTGAGTTGAGACTGCTCCATCTCTTTGCAGGTTCCCGATGCCAAGTAGAATAAATGCTTGCATTGCCACTGAACAAATGTCACAGTAGGGATGGAGGTGCTGAATGGGATTTCCTCCTACAATTTCTTGCCCTACTACTGAGATACCAGAGATGGAACAGTAGACAAGGGGAATATCTCTATTCTGTTCTCAGAACTTCATTTGCCTGGGGCCTTAAAGGCTTGAGGAAAGGGAAACATGCCAAGTTCAATATCAGGGGATGAGGGCTCTCACAAGGTGGAGGGTGGGAATGAAGAAATAGGCATAAACAGGAATGTCAGGGGGCTGTGAGGCAAGTGGGACTGGGGAAAGGAAGAAAAAGAGTGGAGAGATGTTGTTCAGGACAAGCCCTGAAGGTGATAACAGCTGCAACACATTTCCTGGCAGAGACCTGGAGGTTTCCACTTCTATTCTTGCCCCCACAATACCTATGGCAAACTGTGTGTCTCCTGGCTCTCCTTATACCAGCTACATGTAGCTGCTTGTAGCCCTCCACTGAAAGAAGTCTGCACCATGGATTTATAGATCCCAATCCTACAGCTGACCCACTTGTGTATGAGAAGGGCAGAGGGGGACTGAGGAGGGGAAGCATCATTTAGCAATACAGCTAGGAAACCCCACTACAACCAGACAAACCAGAAAGAAACCATTCCAAGGACTTTGCCTCTTACACGTGTTGAAAGGCGCAGCCTGCCTATCGAAAAATTAGTATGCACTCATATAATTAAAGATTATATCATTCCACATACAGAGGGTAACCTTATTTAGAATATGTACCACTAGATCTTAATTCTGGCGTCCTCTAAGGTTTGCGGGCTAGACTTCAGAGCCTTAACATTTTTTTAACAGTTTGGAGATGTGGTTCTCTTATAACTATATATGTGTCTGCATATAAATATCTTTTTTCTTATAAATATATATGCATGCATATATATATACACACATATATATGTGGGTCCTGCCACAGCCATCAGAAACATAAAATTTGTAAGAAGCAGCTCTGCTCCTTAGCTTCTGTGACAACTGTGTTTCCATCAGTGGTTTGCCTCTTTGCATGAGGACCTGCTTCTGTCCCAGATTTGCCATCAGATATTAGGATTCTCTGTGGAACACATCTCATGCTCGCTCAGCAAATCCCTTTATTTTTTCTCTGGGAAGCTGCTCCTAGGTACTCCATCACTCTGACATTTTTCAGCCAGGATAATGATGGAGCAAACAAGCACAGTAGCTGACTCAGGAGGAAGGTGTAAGACTGCAAAGTGGCTGAGCACAGTAGCTACTGTTCATTTATTTATTTATTTTAAAAATCCACACAATACAACAACATTTTTTGCATTATAAGCAACCAAGGTTAGAAATTGCCTCAACACTGACCAAAGGATAGCATCAAATCCAACAAGTGCATACAGTGGTCACTGAAACAATGGCAGCAAAGACAGCGGGAAATAAGTGTTTTAAAGGTAGATAAGATGGCTAGGAGCTAGCAGTAATGGAGGGATCAGACATGCTTGAATATAAGTAGACAAGGAAGAAAGGTCATATGAAATTTGAGAAAAGCTTCTCCTCTACATACTTGTCCGTATGTAAACACAGTAAACAATTAAATATAACAGCAAAAGATCTAGAGATGAGTTCCATAAAGGTGAATGCATGGTGAGTTTTCTTACTTTTTATACAATGGGTAAACTTGTTAATATATTTCATATTGCAAAGTGATACAGCTTTATGTAGGTTCATTTTTACCTTCTCACTATGATGCATAATATCTATCATAACTTGAATACAAGGTTGTTGTCCCACTTTAGGAATGGAAGTAAAGTCATAGTACTTCATCACAATTCAAATTTTTGCCAGGGTCATATTCTCCCCTCTCTGTCTCAGAGAGCTTGCCAGCTTCCAGAAAAAACTCATTTCTTTTACTTGGCAACTGATATTTCTTTCATCAGTTTGATAACTTTACTTTCTTTTGAACAAAGAGACTGGTATGATTTATATTATATGACTGCAAATAGTAATCTTGGTAAGATCTAAGATGGTTTATGGCATTTGGGTGTACTTTGTTCACATGTTCTTTAATTTTGATTATTTTCTTGTAACCACTATACTATTTCCTAGTCACTGTCTAAGAAATCTAAAAAAGTACCTTTGGATAACTTCAATTATGTCAGTGCAACTTTAACAGCTTCGCTTTACAGACAAGTGAAAGGAAACACAATTCTAGTGCTACTGCTAATGTAACTCTACAGGGCAAAATTTGCAGAAGCACTTTTACACTTTAATTCAAGTTTATTTTTGTGTAAATATAGTTTAAAGCGGTCCCCAAAGAGAAAAAAATGAATCATCTGAATCCACATCTTGTCAGATAGATCAGTCACTTTGAATATGGAAAAGCCATGCAAGGGTTTTCTCCAGCAAGCTTAATCACAACATCTCTAATGGACCAAAGTAAACTGTGATTCTAAATGTTCTAAAGCAACAGAAAGTTTTATACTTATAGCTGACCCTAAACTGGAATGTGATCAGCTCTCTGTGTCAGCAGATGCCACACATAGCTCTCCAGAGACACAGAGTAATGGAAGAGGGAAGGTGTCTCAGGAGGTAACGTCCAACCTCCACCCCGCAAGGCAGGTCCAACATCAATATCAGATTAGGTTGCTCGGGATCTGGTCCAGATGAGTGTCAAATTATATAAATGTTAGATTGCAGATAGTCAGGAGTGTTCAAAATAATACATTACTCCATTGTCCTGAAGTATACTGTCTCTGGTGCCAGCTTTCAGCATAAGCATTATAGTAGGAAAGCTCCATTTTGGCACAGAAGGAAACAGCTTGTATTGGACTTCAAATCTGGGCTGCAGTATTGGCCTTCATTTACTAAAATGTCACATCAGAAAAGCTTTTTCCAAGGGCTGTAGCAGACAGGAAAATATAATTTGAGGACAAAAAAATCTGAGAGGCACCTCAGAGTTCCTCACACATTGGTGATTAAAACATATCCGAGAACCTAAGCTCAGCTAAGGTCAAAAGCAAAGCTTCTGTTAACTGCAATTAATCACCACAAGACCCTTTTATCCCCATTCTACTCCTACTGACATAAACGGCAAAATTCTTGCTGTCTTTGGTGACCCAACATCAGACCTTTCAAAAGCAACTTGGGCGGAGGGGTGGGGGAGTTATCTTCCTTCACATCTGTATATGTATTTCACATTGGAGCAACTTTTTATGGCCAAAATATAAATCCCTGAAAAATAAGTTTTTTAATGGAATTGCTGACAGACTGTTAAGTAGAGTGCCACAAAATAGCACTGCTGTAATGATTAGTTGAACAGGCTGATTACACTGGGCTTGTGTGCTCTCAGCAATGGCAAAAACTCATTTGATTTTCAATACGGCAACCCTCTTGAATCAATATTTTGTATTATGCATTCCATTTGAAGTACTTGCATAAAGAGTACAGTATTATTTTACCTTAATATTTTATTTTTAGAGCTCATGTAGTGTAATTAGGCACATTTTATGTAGGTTCAGCATACATTTTAACAATAGCTAGTATTTACCTGTGCATTACAGTTAGATTTGCAGTCAGATCTATACATGTGTATGTAGGCATATGTAAAAATACACGTCTTTATAATTGCAGTTCCTGATACTTATCTCAGATATATGACCTATGATTTTGTGTGCCTTTTCCTTCTAGATGTCTACCTAGAGACACCTTAAAGAAGAATAATTTTCAGGAGGCGTTGAATGTTGTTCATAGAGGCATGCAGCCGCAGAGATATTCAAATGCAGTAGTCATTTTTTAAAGGTTAGGTCATATCATAGATCTCTCCCTGTATCTTTCTCTCTCATTGTTCATCTTCCTGTGTACAATAACTAGTCTGCATGGAAGACAGACATACCAATCTGAAACGTGCCTAATCTCTTCAAATTTAAAGAAGCTCTTTTTAAACAGCATCACTATAACCCACACAGCCCTAGCTGTGTAATGTCACCCAGGTAGCACAAAAATAACAATCACCATGGCAGTGGAGGGCTCCAGGGGTTCTCTTAAGCACAAAATAACCCTACTTCCGTCTTAAATAAATTACTTATTCCAGTCCAGGTAAACTGGCCCTGAGCCAATAATTGAGGATTTGCCCCCCAAAAGAAGCCTTGTCAGAAAGGATGGCCACCGCCACACCCTGTTGCCTGAACTTTCCACTGCCAGGGGACAAGTCAAGTCCTGTCAGCCAACCTCATGCAGGACTGGCCTTAGGTTACCTGGGGGATCTTCAGCCTTGGGCCAGAAAGCAAGCTGAACGGTCTGAACAAGCATGGTGAGCTCAGTACTGGAAAAGTCCCCAAGTTAAGTGTAAAGTGTAGCCCATGCAGATGTGACTCCAGGGTTGGTACCTGATTAAGGCTACCTGGGACCTGCAAGGCTCCCACAGATTCACAAGTCTACATCTGGCACCATTGTCTGGATGAGATTTATACAAGTGTAACGTAGCTGAATCTTGTCCAGGCAGGAAAGCAAACCCCCTGATTCGTATTTTTTTGTTTCTTTTCTCTTTCAAACCACTGGTTGTGTCATTGTCCCTGTGTAAATGAGTCAGGGCAGCTGAGTTCACTGCCATCTTATGAGTTTTGGTGAGAGCATTAAGTTCCAGGACATTGAATCTGTTTCAAGGAGAAGCATTTCAGTTGGAGCCACACAGAGGCTCACTAATATATAAGAGTTTTTATTTTGAGGAAACAGCATTAAATTTATGAATATCACCCCAGAGTGCAGTATCTAAATACCTTATTTGCAAGAAACTCTTTGGCTGAGTAAAATCCTGAATTTAGTGGGAGTTTTGCCACTGACTTCAATAGGGGAGGATTTTACTGGTTTTATCTCCTGGGAAGGAGAAAAAAGGAAAATCCAAGAACATAAGCCATCTAAATAGTGATTACCTAAAAATACTAAGTAAAAAAACACTTGGCAAAAATCAAACAAAATTTCTGCATTACCAAGGGGACTGAAAACTATTAAAGCAAATTCTCATGCCTGCTCATTTATACCAGGATCGTCTTACAGTTTTCTCCAGGCAGCGATTAAACAAACTTCAGTTTTCCTCCATTCTCCTTGGCTGTTGATAAACAAATGATAGTATAAGTGAGTATAGAAAAATGCAGAGTGATAGAAACAATAATAAGGAATACCTCTTACCAGCAAAGGACTGGATTCAGGAAGGACTGAAGCATATGCGTAGAAGCATTTTTACTTCCGTGGCCTGTCACCACACACTTAAAACACATGCTGAAATGAAATTCCTGGATAGAAAAGGCTTCCTAAATCAGGACCAAAAGCATTTTGAAAATATCCCTTTCAATAGTAACAACTGACTTCAGGCTTCTCACAGCTATATATCAAAGTAAACTCATTTTGGAGGTTTCATGGAAGTCCTTTCATTGCTTTGAGATATGAATGGAAAGAAAGGTAAGTACATCCAAAATGTTGCTGAGTGACAATCTGAAAGTGCTAAAGGACCACTGAAATCTCTGATTTGCTACAAAATACGAAGTTATAGGTCAAGCTGGAGCTATGTGAATAGAGAAAAATGGACTGAGAGTTTTAAATAGTCAGATGTTTTCTAAGTAATATACTTAGAAACACACTATCCTGTTACAGAAGTTCCCATTCCTGAGTCATAAAAGGGAATATGGAAAGAACTTGAAAGAACTCCAAGGAAAAGCCTAGTTTTCCCAGATGCATTTCAAGACTGAGTAGGGGAACCTGTAACATGGTTGCTTCACATGAGCAAGAAGATGTAAGATGACGTCTGACTGCTGACATTATAGACTGGACTGGAAGAAACCTGCAGGGTATTAGGTCTGAGAGGAGCCTACAGGCTGCCCTTGGGCACTAGATTAGGAATTTACTATGTTGTAATCATAGAAAACAGCCTGTTAATTGGCAGCCTTTTCTGGTTTACCTTTCTCTTAGACAGCCCTTTAGGAGGTAAAATGTTGTGTCTGTTGGAACTGGGACCCAGGTTTCCCTCAAGGTCCTGGTATATCTGGCAAGTCGATAAGCACTATAAAGATAAATAATTTTCTTTATTTGGTAGGCAGTGATGCCATTGGGGATGATTTTTACAGTCCTGTGAGCGTTGGCTTGGGACTTTTTCAGATGTCAGGCAATTCAGAGGTTTGTTTTACTGTTTCCTCTGTCAGGAATTCCTAACAGGAATTCCCTGCTATCTGACCTTGAAAGTGCATCTCATAGCCAGGGTGGCAGCTGCAAGTCAATACCTAGAAACTCACTCAGGCAGGTGCAGCTCTCCCACCTCCGGAAGAGAAGACCTTCACTTTTTAAAAACAAGCTGTCCCAAAAGAAGGAACCAATAGGAGGGTAAACAACCTTGCAGAAGTTTAGGGTTTGTGATGGGATGGCACAGGCTGGCACAGAACCTGCCAGACCTGGGAAGAAAGGGTCTGAGCTTTATGTGAGGCTTCTGGTCACTGGTCTGACTAAGTCCCAGGCTCAGACGGGAGTTGTGCTAGGTGTAGCTTCATCTGACATAGGTGAAAACCCCACAAAAAACCTCCCTGCATCCTGTTCATGATACATATTTGAGTTGGATGTTATTCTGTTCAGTTACAGAGATTGAGTTCCTAGGGAAACCTGCACCTCTCCCTTGTACCATTGTTTGTGCGGTTATTCTCCCATTGACCAGTCCTAAATTACAGTTCCTGGCCCACAAATTGAAGATTATTGTTATCTTGATCTAATCCTCATACCCAAGAATAAGGTCGTTATTCCATGATTAATGTCAACAAGAGCTTCTTCATAACTTGGCTCAACAGACTGTTGAGAGTCAACAGGCTCTCAACTGGAAAATAAACAAAGAAAAGGGATTCAGTCTATCCCTTATGTAATGTCAATGTGTCTAATGGCATCACCACAGGATACAGTCCCCCCAACAGCAGGATGAACTAGACAATTTTTGTTGTTGTTTCCCAAGAAAAGGGAAATATATTAATACTGAATGTAACTGAAATTACAATTACCCACTCATTGCAATTACACAGTGCACTGCTGCTGATTTAAACATACCACATCATTTGTAACATCGGTGAAGTAGAAAAACAGATAGGGAATTTATTCTTTTCAGGCCAAAAATAGTTACTTCAAACCTTTGCAAGGGGTTAAGGGGAACATAGAAGAGAAGAGTCTCTGGTCTATGGTATTAGGTTATGTGATTAAAGGCTCCTCTCTATAAACCAAAAGGAGCACTGAGGAAGGAGGAGAGCTGTATGAACCTAATAACTGTGCCAGAGCCAAGAGAGCTCCCTGAGCTGACCTGGCCTGAGCTATCACAGGAGATCCGTCAACCCCTTGGTCTCAGGGGCGACACCCATGAAGATAAGTCAACCTTATGGAAGGGTATAGGACCTATTATATGATGCAGGGGGAGAGCATCTTGTTATTATGCAAGATTTATCAAGATGAGGTCAGGGGAGAACCCAAAGGGAAAGAGAGGGATCAATGAGGTTTGGGGTGGAATAATCATGGGAAAGCAGAGGGATAAGGTGATAAAATGGTAAATCGTGTGTAAACTGGTCACTGATCAGCATGCTTATCTGGCCATGCCCTGCACCTGATCAGGGCAATCTGTTCTGTCTTCTTATTAAACTCCTTTTCTGACTATTTTTCTGGGTGAAGGATTGTCTACTGTATGTTTGTGTGTGCACCAGGGTCTAAGTGCCAGCAAGTGGAGTCAGACCACAGTCACAGGGCTCATGTGTCTGGGGTGCCCGCAACTAAGGAGACCAGACCTGCAATTAAGGAGACCAGAGTGAGTGTATATTGCATGGGTGTTTATGTAGATGCATGTAATCAATAGCAAACATCAAGCCGGACGAGTGAGATCAGAGTCCACAGTTTTATCCAGCTTACTAGGTTGCTTCCACTGGTGTAACCTCCCCAAAGAACAACAACTTCCTGCAGTGCCCAGCTACTACTACAGCTACATGAGCATGGGAAACAGAAAGACTTTGGGGTGATGTGAATGTCTTATCAAGGGAGTTTTGAGCTCCCAGGCCTCAGAGTCAGAAGACTGAGTGGACTGAACTCTGCATCCCTTTCTTCACAGGTGACTTTGAGTACCTCTCACAGACCAGGGTGGTGAAAGCTCAGTAGAAAATCACTGATCTTGCCACTGCTTGGTGTAAATAGTCTACAAAGGAATTTCAGTGAATGATTTTTTCCTTGATTTTAATGCATTTCTTAGTTTCAGGTCAGTTGTAAACGTTCCCCCAAAGGGACATAAGAAGATATGAATGGATACACTGGGTTAGACCAAAGGCTTGTCTGGCGCAGTAACCTGGTTTCAGTAGTCACCAATACTGAAGCCTACAGTATACAAAAGAGGCAAAGCATATGCAATGAAAGCATACAGTGAGCCTTTCTGGTGCAGCGTGTTACCCATCACATTGTGGTTCAGGAAATAACCTTGTCTTTTCCCTATCAATGAAACTTGCTTAAAAATCATGAGTTCAAAAAATCACCTTCGTATTCATTTTATACTCTGATTGTTGTTGCCTTTGGTGGGTTCAGTGTCAGAGACCTAACTGCACTAATAGTCCCTAACCAGCTTCACTTTGGACCCCTACCAACACCCATGGGCCCAGGTTCATCTCAGCCAAGGGCCATGACCCCCTCTCCCAGATACACCATAGCAAGTCCTCAGCCCTGCCTCTGGCCCTGTCTACTGGATGGACCTCAGCCCTACACTGTGATAGCTCATCTTCTGGCTGGACTCCTCAGGCATACACTGTAACCTGTCCCCTGTAACTGCCTTTGGCCCTGTCCCCTAGGTGGACCCCTTGGCTCCATAGCACGGCCTTGTCTCCAGCCCCATCTCCTTTAGCTCCTCGACCCCCTGGGTGGTTCTTGGCCCTGGCTCACCCACTTGCCCTGTTGGGGGCTGCTGATGGACCTCACTATCCCCTTGGTCTGCCCACTATACTCAGACCCTGCAGGACAATGCTTGTTGGTGAGGGCATGGACCAGTGCCAGGATCATCTCCATGCCCAGATCCCAGGTTCTTATGCCCTCGATGCTCCCTAATACTCACATCTGCAAGCTTTTCTCCACACTCCTGGTAGCAAGAAACTTTCTTGCTACAGAAAGAAAACTAAGATTCTTATGTGACTTCGAGAAAAAATACCAGTTCTCAAGGCTTTAGATAAAACCTTAAGAGATAGCAGCAACCTCGCAAAGAAATCATTTGGTTCTATAGATTATGCAGTGGGTAATTCTCAGAAATGTTAGGACAGTAAATCAATAGTAAACTCTGAGAGATATATTCTCAACTCTTATGTAGTACTTTAGTTCTTAAATTTGTATTAATTTGAAGGACAGCTACCCAGGTCTAGTCCCATGCAGTAAGTTGAAGATAAGTTGACAAAATGTGCGTTTTTCTCCTAGTTACAAATAAAGATTATTCAAAAGCCCTTATAGATGTTCTAAATGAATATAGAACAGCAAAATCTTTTGTAATCTCTCTAGTTCTGTTCTCACATGATTGTCAGAGTTCAGACAGGAAAATACAATGAAATGTTTTAAATTTGTCAATACGGGCCTGGTAATTACAAATTTGACATGCTCTCCTTACCATACCTCCAGAAATGGACACAGCAGTGCATAAACAAACTTGCCTAGGCTCTGAGAATTGCAATCAAAGAGGTGACCTCAGAGAAACTGCACCACAGGTTACCTTGTGGTTGCACACCAGGTTCAAGGTCATGCCTCTCTCTGTCTCATTTCCAGAGGTTAAAGCCACCAGCCCCATCTCTGTCTGTGTCCAGCCACTGGGTAGTAAGAAAGTTATGATAGAACAGGTACATCCCTTCCCTTCCTGTGCACTGGACCTGCTCTCTCCCTGAAAATTTTGGGCCCCAAGTGAAAAGTAAGAGGTTTGTATGGTTCGCGTGAGAGAAAGGACTGTTTATAAATAGAAAAAAAAAGTGGAAAGTAAGAAAAACGTCCATATCCTCCTAAACACCTACCACTCTTGTGGAGAGGAAAAAGTGAATCCAAGAGGAAAGGGAAACCATGACACAATGCAGCATCTCAGGAATATTATGAACACTGCCAGAAGAGATGTGCAAGTAGCTTATATGCCAAGTTAAAAATAAGAAATTACATCCTGAGACACGGATTGCATAGGATCAGACCACTCCTTGCATTGTGTTACGCACCAAATTTGTTGGGGCTTAGGCAAGGGCTGACTTGTTGGGGCCACATCTTCACATAGCCAAGCAAAAGGGAGTGCAGAAAGTTGTTTAAATTAGTTCGTCATGTGGCATTGAAAGGGTGAGTGCACTCACCTCAAGCTCAGCCTCTGCAGGGAAAGTCTGCCTCACTCACCAGCCCAAACAAACAAACAAACAAACAGCAAAAAGCCTCATGTGCCTGCAACTTACCCAGAGTTAATAAGCTTCTAAAGTTACCTTGCTTTGGCACAGCTCCTTTGCGTGAAAGGAATACATAAAACCTCACAGTGGAGCACAGCTTCAGCGCAGGGCTGGAGTAGAAGGTATTTGCTCACAAAATCACATTAACATCCATGGAACTGGAGCACTTAATTCCCCATACATCGCTTTGAAAATGCAGCCCTAAAGCAGTCTTTGGTGGAGGATGGGGGTGGGGAAGGAAAGGCTTAGCCTGAGGAACAGCTTAAATTAAACTTCTCTTAAATCTTCCTAACTTTCACATGAATGCAGGCCCTCCCTATCTCCTACAGCTCACAGCAACTCAAATGATCACACGTACAGTGTTGTTGTCCTTAAAACAGGGAAAAATCCTCCTCTTGCCACACCATGAGGAAATAGGGAATGTTGCTGGAGGGATGAGCTGATGTGTGTTTACCCAGAGGGGTTAGCAGCCTTGAGCCCACAGAAAATTTTGCAGTTTTCCTTTATGCATTTTTAATCAATTCTAAGCTACTTACAAATATGTGCAATTACTTTCTGCACTTAGCTTTGTAATAAGATTTAATGACTGTTCTGTAATCCTCTTGGTGAGCACTGATAATCAAACACTATGATTTAAATTTTAGATTTAACAGAGCAGTTTTCTATGAAATGAGGAGAAGAGTATTTTTAATCTTTTATCTTTTACTGGAAGTTGGGCATTTTTAAGCTTTCTTATACACAGTCATAAAATAAAAGGCAGGATAGGGGTTTTTTAATATCTTTTTCTAATGGATGCCAGAACACCCCAGACCTTGCTTATTTTGTTGGAATTTTCCTTTTCTAGGCAAATGTTTTATCTCCTACAAATTTATGGTCCTATTTCAGCATTCTGGGGTACTTCTTAAAGTTGATGAGTTATAAAATTATGTATGCTTTCCATACAGAGAGATCCCAGACGTGAAATAACCATTTCTGTATATCGGCGCACCTATGAAAAGATTGGCTTTTCTCATAAAATTTGTTGGCTCTTTTTAAAGTTAATTTAGTGCTTGTGGAAAGCACAGGCCAACGTGATGGCAGTGACTCAAGCTGTGAATCCACCAAGCCAACAGAGCTTTCTCTTCTCATTAGAAAATGCAGGACTCCTAAAAAAAGACAAGAAGCCTGGGGGTCACAGACTGAGCAGTGATCGTGTTGTGGGGTCAGGAGAGACCTAAGGGAAGGAGACGCGTTACTGAAAAAAAACATCAAAGCCCTGGTGAATGATGGCAGGCAGCCAGGTGTACTGCCCAGCAGCCGTAAAGAAGCTGAGGGCAGCCTCAGGTGATTTTGAGCCATCAGCTCCTGGCTCTGACCCCTATGTACTCTTCCCTTTTCACTCCATCGAGCCAATAATGCAGGACCGAGAGCAGCAGAGAATTACACCTCGCTTCTCCCCCCAAACAGCTCCAGCCCAGAAAGCAGGTAAAACAGCTCCTTGGCAACATGATCTTTCCTCCATCAGCCAGCACACTTTGCAAGGCCACCTTCAGGGACAAGCTTGGTGATGGGGCAGCAGGAGGACATGACAGCCAGGTAGTCTTTAGCTATGTTTTGCAGAGTCCCAGTAGGACCAGCTTGACTGTGACAGGGCTTGTGAAGGTCAGCTTGGGGCTCTGTCCCCAACCCCTCTGTCCTTTCTTGCAGGGCTCAGCTTGATTCATCATGCTGAGGTGAGAAACAGAGCTTTATCTTTGGAAATGTTACAAAGTGGATTATTTGTATTTATTTTCCTTCTGCAAAAGGTACCCTTTTTTGGCAGAGAAAGTATATCCCGAACAAGAAAGGGCATCACCACCAGCTCTCTAAACTACTTTTTCTCCAGCTCTCGACGCAACAAAAGAATCTTCTTCATGTGCGACAGAAATATTTTAAGTTCACAACAACCTTTTGAATGACCACCAAAGCACCAGAACTGACTCAAATTTTATCCTGTTGCAGCAGAAGACAAATTTCTAGGTTTACACATAGGAACACCAGCTCCCTCTGCTCTAACACTGCCAAACACCTGCTGTTACCCCATCTAGAAAGGCCAGTTATCAGCTGACTTGTGCTAGCAGTGATTCCTAATCTGAGCCAGGACAGAAGTGACAGAGGTACCTTCCCAAGCAGCACATGGAAGGCAACCAAAGCAATGGAAGGTCTTCAGTGGAAACTTTATGAACAGAGAAGTTTTAGGAGAAAGCTTAGGCTGATGCAATGTTTGACTATTTGAGTGATGGGTGAGTAAAACTTCTTAAAATGTGGTAGGTGTGCACCGTTCAGAGATATTTGTGTGTACACCAGTGAGAATTTTGTGGGAGGTTTTTAAGAGTAAAAGGATCTGATTAACCTGCTTTTCTGTGTGATGTGAGTCTGCCAGAAGAACCAATGTAGAGTATTGTTAACCCCAACTTTGCATCCAAAAATGTGTAGAGAAAGTAAATGTCTCAAACGTCCCAGTGACACAGGTTACTGCCATTTCAGTTTTGGTACACTATGTCACAGATAGGCCTCACCACGTTTGTGAAAAAGCTGACAGTTAGCCTAGGTTTTCTGCCAAATCAGGAACAAGCACTGTCTTAAGCCAAATCTGTTTAGAGTAGGAAAAAAAATGGAATAAATGTAGCAAATCTTCTGTGTTCACTCAGTAGCTTGTTTTAAGCTTGCAGACCTAAAATCACTCCTGTGCTCCCAGCAGCAGACAAGTTCCCTAACTGTGCAGCCACCTGGGATTAAGGAAAGATGACCATACCCCACTCTCTCCTATTTCCTCCCATATCTCTAATCTAGAGAATTAGGGATATGAACCTTAAAACAAAACAAAACACACCAAAAAAAAAAAACCCAAACCCAACCAAACAAAACACCCACAAAAAACCCTCCTAAACAAACAAAAAACCCTCCAAAACAAACAAAAAACCCCACTATCATAAAGAGAGCTGCAGGGGACTGAAAAGTTCATCTCATCTGTTTCCTCATGTCAACGCTGGATCAGCTCAATATGAATAATTCTGATTGGCATCAGTTTGACCTTATATATCTTGGTGCTCCTTCCCTGCAAAGGTGATGATTTTCCCTTTCCTCAACCTTTCATTACTGAGCATATAATGTCCCCGAGTCAGAGCTGGTCTCCTACTGCATGTTCACATAATGAGCAGTACCTCAGAAGGGTACTGATTTCAACCTCTGGATTCTACAGTAATAGTAACAGGTAATATTTTAACTAGAGCAATTTGCACTACTTCAATCACTCATGGTGTTTATAAAATTAGCATACATCACTATCCACAAATGACAAGACTTTTGCTCCTTATTGTAAAAGGTTTTTTACATCCCCTCATTGCAGGGCTGAATTTTGATCTCCACGCCCATGGACATGGGGTGGGGGTCCCACGTGATCCTGGTCAGGGCCATTCAGGCCTTTTAGTGCCCTCAGGACCCTGATGTTTACCCTTGAAAGAAGCAGCCAATTTATATAGCAACAGAATTTGGTCCATATTGAAAAGTTATACCCCACTTTCTCTGATGTCTTCTTGTAACACAAAGGCTTTTAAGCTAGTTATACTCACACTTTATCTACATTATTTCTGGCATAAGAAAAAAAAGTATAAAGCAATACAAACTGGGAAAATGGGAATATGATCATGCATTGTCCTTCAGATGAGATACATTCATTATCAAGTGAAACACATTGTAGGGAAATCTGATTTCAATTTTTGCAGTGAGTAGAGCTGTTGAGAAAGCTACTTTATCTGTAATTTGAGGAAAAGAACAGACACAGCAGGCTTCCAATATTTGAGTTAGTTTTAAACTACTTTGTTCAGTGTACCTCTCTTTAATTTAAAGGTAAACGCAAGGGAAAGGACGATTAAGAAATGGAAAAATAATACTACAAAATTTAGCAGTTTGATTGGTTCTGTTGTTTTAATTTTGCAGATAGACACACAAATAGAGAAAACTGAGGCCTTAGACGTTTGTTGTTTCAAAAAGAACATAAAGTTTGGACAAGTTTGTCCATTTGAATGTATGGAACGCTTACTGGGACTGTATTTTATTAGTACTGAAGTGTATTTAATTAGTACACAGGTTGAAGTTACAAGAATAAGATAACATGGAAATTTTGTTACAGTAATAAGTGCTGGTAGACATTTGCAAAAAAAATCTATATTTAAGAATTATGCTCTAGCGTATTAATGAATGTGATGAAAAGTGGCTTAAAATATGGATAGGTGAGCTGGGTAAAATGAGATATCAACAAGGCTCATTCAAAATGGCTCCTTGAGTCTTTCATGCTGCCAGTCCAAACCAAAGCCTTCTCTGTAATATATGCAACATTGATATTTGCCATCATGAGAATATGGGACAAACTAAATGATTTCACTCGTGTTGACAATACTCCATTTTTGTAATGGTTGCAGAGAAAGATCCAATGGAGTAGAGACATTGAAGGGAAAGAGGGGACTTGGGTGATAGGGGGAAGCAAGGTGAAAGAGAGGTGTTGAGGGGGAGATATACAAGTTCCAAGGGCTGTGCCTATCATTTTCTGCCTTCCACTTCTCACAAAATTCCTCTGCCTCCCTACAAGCACCTCAGAAGCACTTCAGCCTGGAGGCACGCAGTCAGCCTCCTTGCCATGGCTGAGCCCAAGAGAGACATGACCTAGGATGGGGAGGACAGTGGTCCAGTCGCAGGGTCACCTTCACTGGCTGGTCCTAGCAGTGGACACCGGGCAAAGGTAGCAGGGGACAATGCCCTCTTTGCCTTCTTCTCTTCCCATGCTCTCAATATTGGCAGGATGAAGCGACAGGAGGCCTGGAGAGTAGGGCCAGGCACTCACTTGTCCCAGAAATCACCTACTCTGTTAATTTGTCAGCACCTAGATGCACCTTCTGCCTCCGGCTTCTGCCCAGCCATGGGAAGACAAAGAAAAAACAGCTTTGATCTTAGGAATAATATTATCTCTGACCCCCTGCTTGCATAAAGCTGTTACTTCCTGTAATAATTCTGGTGTGAGAACTTAGAAATAAGCACAGGTGGCAAATGGTGATGGAGCCCTAACTCAGGCCCATATGGTGGCCACTGCCTTTGACCTTGACTTTGTTCCTGTCACTGAAAAACATTTAGGTCTGTTTCTGAATGAACAGGACTGAGGTAAAATTACTTTCTTCCCTTCTCTGCTGCTCTCTGACATTTTATATATGTGTGTGTGTACACAGTCATATATATTAACCTCTTAAAAGAAAACACAACAGTGATTGATACAGTGGGATAAAGGTTATAAGAATTTTATTTATTGTTTGCTTCCGAATTTGCTGAATTCCTATATTCCACTGAAATATATTTAGTAGTCTTAGTAAATATTCAGGTAAATGCTTTAAACTCTTTTCACATAGTGAATTAAAGTTATTTTTAAAAATGAAAAGGGTATTAATGAGAACATTGAGATCCTTGCTGTATCTCCTGAGAAAGTTAAGAAAAAAACCAAAACAAAGCCTGAGGTGCATTTATGGGAAAGAGGATGATGGGGTCTTTTTGTGTCTGCAAAAGTAAACAGTAAATGGAATCCGTAGCCGCTGGATACATAACAGGAAAATAGTGGAATTGTGAACTATTAGGGGAACTAGAAATTTCTAGTGGGTAGGCACAGCATCTCAAAATGAAGTTCTCTATAAAAACAATTACAAGCTTGAATTTTCAGTGTTCAATACACAGAGTAGCTGTTTTGCAGTCTACTGTGCAAAAAGCGAAAGCTGATGATCCGTACCATCACTGAATTGCAAATAGGAGGGTTGTTAGAAAGACAGGAAATGCTGTCACTTAAAATAATATCTACAGTCTAAGTTGCTTTTTTTTTTCCCAAACAAAATTGTAAGGAATTCAAAACTATCCCCCAGAGGGAGTGGGTAATGGACAGAAATGTTCACCAAAAAGTAGGAAATACTCTGGGGGTTTTATTTTTTCTAACTTTTGTATTTCACAGTAATCCTGAAAATACCAGCCATTTCAATTAACTGTATTGATTATATCATTGAATGAATGCATCCAGTTAAATATGCTTAAACTCGAAAGTAACGGGAGGAGTTCAAGGAGTTAAGTATTGATAACCCAAGTATTTCAAAACAAGATATGAACAATGTCAAAAACCAAGGAGCAACACAAAGATAATCAACCATTCGTTAGAAAAAACTTGTCCCCATATGAAGAAAAGACAGAAAACTTTCCTTTGGACTTTTAAGGATCCCATGTACTACTGACTTGGAAGAGCAGAATACAGATGGTGTGACAATAAAGCAAAGAAGACATCATCTTTGCTATCACCAAGATGATGCTAATTAAGGCTCTTGAACACTATTTCACAAACATCACTATCCTCAAGACCTGCTGATTGTAGGAAGAAGAATTCATGCACCAATTTCTCTATGATACTTAGTGGCAATCTTGGGAAAACTGTTGATAACTGCATCTATATGCGAAAAGTATTTTGAAATTTGCAGTCAGCTTCTAAGACACAACTAAATTACTCCATTAATCTTTTTTTAAGCACTTTTAGATAGGTCTCATTGAAATTTCAGTCTAGGCAATCTATTGAAACAGCAAAGGCAGATGCAAAAGAATGAGAGGCCTAATGAGAGTTAGCAAACTGAGTGTTGTGTTACACGGACGAGTCACATTTGGAACAAAATATGCCATTTTATATTTTATGTATAAATGTCCTATAAAGTCAATTGTAGAGACTTTATTCTTAGTTTCACTTAAGAAAATTTCACAGGTATCTTCATCTTCACTTTTACAGCCTTTGTTTCCCTAGAACCAAAATTTTAGGGAATCATGCTGGGCATAAGTTTCTCTAATGTGTTATCTACATAGTCTTCATGGTACCTCCTAAATCAGACAAATCAGTTCTATTGTGGACCAGATCACCTAGTTCTTACTGATGGAAAAATCCTTTGGTTTCACCAGTAGCTATTCCTAAATAGAAATTACAGGATCAAGGCCCAGTGCAGCAGCAGTTGTGAAAGAGCAAACTCTGCCGCCATATAACTTTCTTTTATCAGCTTGCATTTCTTCCTACAGCAGCCTGAGGCCACTTCTCAAATGTGGCATGAGCACAACTTCCCAAGGTGCAGGCATAACAACTTGAAAGGCACTACATGAGCGCAGTGTTTCCAAATAGACACCTATGTCTATTCCTGATTTAGAATAGGCAGCAGCAGGGTTTTGCCAGGCTGTTCATCACCACGTGGATTTGCAGCCCTCTTGGATCTCCTGACAATATCAGAAATGGATCATGAGGCAGTGTTGTGAAAAAACAATCCCCATTTTCTTCTGTGTTGAACCATGACATTGCTCCCCAGAATTTGAGGTTCTTCTATGTATAATAATTGTACACAAAAGAGAGAAACACATATTTTACTCTATCCTCACCTAATTTTTCAATAATGTCATAAGTAGCATAACTTCGTACTCATTATATTTGGCATTTATTCTTCCATTTCTATTCACTCAGAAGGCTGAAACATAGGAAAAAAATACATTTCTGTATTCTGGTGCTTCTTTTTTCATAAAAACTTTGTACAGGTCTTTGTACAGAGACCACTGTGCAAGATTTGCACCTCAGAGTACAGTTTTGTAGATGTATACAACTTTCACTCCACAAAACAACAAAGCCAGAATCAACTGTTTACATGAGATATAGAGAAAGTGCTGGGGATGGGAAGGATTTTGAACAGAAACTGAGAGCTTTAAACTGAGAGGAAGACTTCTAGATGCATGTGTTTGAAAGACACATTGATCAGCAGAGGGGTGAGAAAGTAGATTTCTAATAGTAGAGGAAGATAAGGGAGTGGAGGGGATCACTCACACAGACTGGCTAAAGAAAGAAAAACAGAAAGGAAGTGCAGAGTACAATACCAGGAAAAGTTACAGAGCCTGTGGAAAGTGAGTCCCTTAAATCTTTAATTAAAGCGACCAGACCGATCTGTTTATGCATATAGCTCTCTTTCTATAATTTCAGTATTCTCACAGGAATCAGCAATAATATGGAAACCTGCAGAAATGACAGGCAGTTGACCCAGAAAAAAAAAAAAAAACCAAACTATTTTCAGCTTTATTATACAACATGCTACATCCAAAACAAAGGCTTCATTAAAAAAGCTGCTCGTGATTCTTCGTAGAATCTCAAAAAGATACACACCCCAAAATTTTTTCAAAGAGCTGCTATAGACTGTGTTCAGCCATCAAAAGCGCTTTAGATTTTCTGACTGCAGAGGGCATTTCAGTCCAATGTAGGAGGGACTACAGGCACCAAGCACTCTGCTCTCAGATTTGCCGTTAGACATTTTACCAATGCGTTAGTGAAGAAATCTGATCAATAGAGTGTATTACCCACACAACAGTGGAGAAGCCACATTTTGCTCGCTAACAGCTTAATTTCCCAGGAGCTATTGATAGTACTAACATCTATGCCAATGCAGACAGAGGACGTAGTTGGTTAGGCCACCTACTCCCTCAGCCCGTACATAGTGTGCAGGGCTAACACATCCCTGAGCATGGCACCCAGGAGCCCTGTGCTCCCCAGAGCAGAGGAAACACAAGCACAGAAATACCTTCAACAGTCTGGTCCAAAGAAGGACGGCTTTCTGAGGGAAGTCCATCAGATGTAGAACACACCCCTTTCCCTGCCAAACCCATCCATAGCAGGGCTCTGTGGACAGGGGATAAATGAAAGGGGCGTGGAGAAACTTGAGGTCATGGTGAACAGAAACCTTACAGATTCACTTCCCCTTCGCTTGGGAAGAATATGAGAATGCCGTTAGAGTATGCAGGGATGAAACGAGGAAAGCCAAGGCCTCCTTGGAATTAAAATTAGCAAGGGATGTCAAAGTTAACAAGAAGGGTTTTTTCAACTATATTGGAGGCAAAAGGACAACTAGAGAAAATGTCGGCCCACTGTTGAATGAGATGGGTGCCATGGTGACGGAGGATGCAGAGAAGGCAGAGTTGCTAAATGCTTTCTTTGCTTCAGTCTCTACTGCTCAGGCCAGCCCTCAGGAGCCACAGAATTTGGAAGAATCAGAGAAAGTCTGGACAAAGGAAGCCCTGCCCTTGGTGCAGGAAGACCTAGCTAAGGAGCAGTTAAGTGAACTGGATACCCACAAGCCCATGGGTCCTGATGGGATGCACCCGCGAGTGCTGAGGGAGCTGGCAGAATTCATTGCTGAGCCGCTCTCCATCATCTTCAAAAGGTCCTGGAGAACAGGAGAGGTGCCTGAGGACTGGAGGAAAGCCAATGTCATCCCAGTCTTCAAAAAGAGCAAGAAGGAGAACCCGGGAAACTACAAGCCAGTCAGCCTCACCTCCATCCCTCGAAAGATGATGGAACAACTCGTTCTGGGCGTCATCTCAAAGCATATGGAGGAAAAGAAAGCTATCAGAAGTGGTCAAAACGGATTCACCAAGGGGAAGTCATGTCTGACTAACCTGATAGCCTTCTATGATGGCATGACTGGTTGGATAGATGAGGGGAGGGCGGTGGATGTTGTCTACCTTGACTTCAGCAAGGCTTTTGGCACAGTCTCCCACAGCATCCTCATAGGTAAGTTTAGGAAGTGTGGATTAGAGGAATGGACAGTGAGGTGGATTGAAAACTGGCTGAAAGACAGAGCTCAGAGGGTTGTCATTAGGGGCACAGAATGTAGTTGGAGGTCCGTAACAAGTGGAGTCACCCAGGGGTCAGTACTGGGTCCAGTCCTCTTCAATATATTTATCAATGACCTGGATGAAGGGGTGGCATGTACCCTCAGCAAGTTTGCTGTATCATCAGTTTTGTATCATCAAAACTGGGAGGGGTCATTAACATGATGGAGGGCTGTGCTGCCATACAGCGAGACCTGGATAGGCTGGAGAGGTGGGCAGAAAGGAACCTGATGAACTTCAATAAAGGCAAGTGTAGGGTGCTGCACCTGGGGAGAAATAACCCCATGCACCAGTACAGGTTGGGGGCTCACCTGCTGGAGAGCAGCTCTGCAGAGAGAGACCTGGGAGTCCTGGTGGACAACAGGATGACCATGAGCCAGCAATGTGCTCTTGTGGCCAAGAAGGCCAATGGCATCCTGGGGTCCATCAAGAAGAGTGTGGCCAGCAGGTCGAGGGAGGTTATCCTCCTCCTCTACTCTGCCCTGATGAGGCCCCATCTGGAGTACTGTGTCCAGTTCTGGGCTCCCCAATTCAGGAAGGACAGGGAACTGCTGGAGAGGGTACAGCAGAGGGCTACAAAGATGATTATGGACCTGGAGCATCTCTCTTACGAGGAGAGGCTGAGGCACTTGAGTCTTTCTAGTCTGGAGAAGACTGAGGGGGGATCTGATCAATGCCTATAAAGACTTAAAGGGTGGGTCTCAAGAGGAGGGGGCCAGTCTTTTTTTCAGTGGTGGCCAGTGACAGGACAAGAGGTAATGGGCACGAACTTGAACATAAGAAGTTCCACCTAAACATGAGGAGGAACTTCTTTAATTTGAGGGTCGCAGAGCACTGGAATAGGCTGCCCAGGGAGGTGGTGGAGTCTCCTTCTCTGGAGACATTCAAAACCCACCTGGACAAGTTCCTGTGCAACCTGCTCTAGGTGGACCTGCTTTGGCAGGGGGGTTGGACTAGATGATCTCCAGAGGTCCCTTCCAACCCCATGTGATTCTGTGAATCATCTTTGTAGCCCCCACCTGTACTGGTGCATGGGGTTATTTCTCCCCAGGTGCAGCACCCTGCACTTGCCCTTGTTGAATTTCATCAGGTTTCTCTCTGCCCAACTCTCCAGCCTATCCAGGTCTCGCTGTATGGCAGCACAGCATTCTGGTGTGTCAGCCACCCCTCCCAGTTTTGTATCATCAGCAAACTTGCTGAGGGTACATTCCATCCCTTCATCCAGGTCATTGATGAATATACTGAAGAGGACTGGACCCAGTACTGGCGCCTGGGGAACACCACTTGTTATGAACCTCCACCTGTATCAAGCTTTGGGCACTCCAGTTCAAAAAGGATGTGGAGAAACAACAGGGGGCCCAGACTCAAACTGAAGAAGACAGGCAAAGAAAAGAGGAAAAGACAGGCAAAGACTGAGGAAATTTTTGAATCTGGCAAAGCCAAAGGACTTTACTTATTAGAAAAACAATGGGGAAGAACCAGTTTAGCAGAATAACAGAGTCAATTCCATGAGCTAAAAGTCACTAAACGCAGGACTTGCTTATAAGGGATCGAGACTTCTGGAGGGTTTATAATGGAATAGTTTGTTGGAGAAGAATGTAAATGATGGTACAGAGGTGGGTCTCCATAAATAAGAGTGCATTAAACTGTCATGCAGATGGCTTGGAAGGAGAGGTCGTAGAAAAGGGCATGAAAAATTCTGCTTTTCTAGTTCCAGGGTTTTATATGAACTGTTTCATTTCTGGTTGTCTGCTAACAATTGGATTAACTATAACAAATTCTACTGGGAAATTAGTTTGGAACTGAATTTTGGGAAAATAATGTCTTTCCTTGCTAGGCTGGGTGTGAGTCTTCCTTGATGACGAAGATGTGCCTTATCACTGGTTTGACAGGCAGGAAGAGAAAATGAGGCAGAAATCTCCTTTATGGCCATATACAATCACTGAAAGGTCTTCTAGTCCTCTGATTGGCCTGTATTTCTCTGCAGTTCTTCTGGGTGCACTTAAACTCCTCTTTTGAAAGAATCAAATATTAAAAAAATAGATTCATAGAATCACAGAATCACAGAATCACAGAATCACCTAGGTTGGAAGGGACCTTTTAAGATCATCTAGTCCAACCGATTAAACAAACAAAAAAAAACACAAAAAAAAACACCAAAAAAAAAAAAAACACCAACCACCAAACCCAACAAAAAAAAACAAACAAAAAAACACACACAAAACACCACCCAACACTAATCCATATCCCTGATGATAATCCATAACCCTAATGATTTAGGTTGAAAAGGACCTTAAAGATCATCTAGTTCCAACACCCCTGCCATGCACAGGGATACCTCACTATACCAAGTTAATCAAAGCCCCATCCAACCTGGCCTTGAATGCCACCAGGGATGAGGCATCCACAACTTCTCTGGGCAACCTGTTCCAGTGTCTCACCATCCTCACGGTAATGAATTTCTTCCTAATATCTAATCTAAATCTACCCCCTTTCAGTTTAAAACCGTTACCCCCCCACCCTATCGCTATACTCCCTGATAAAGAGTCCTTCCCCATCTTTCCTGTAGGCGTCCTCCAGGCACTGGAAGGCCGCTATAAGGTCTCCCCAGAGCCTTCTCTTCTCCAGGCTGAACAACCCCAACTCTCTCAGCCTGTCTTCATAGAGGAGGTGCTCCAGCCCTCTGATCATCAACATTTCCTTTATAATTCTGCCCTTTTCTCTGTTCCAACCCTACCAAGAAGATGACAAATTCCACTTGAAAGCTGTAGATGTTCTAAGAAAGGTGCAGGAAGATAATATATATGCATCATAATGTATATGCACAGGCACAGCCTTCTCTTCCAGCCAGTCTATTCAAGATCAGCCTATGGGTGTGCAAGTACATTATAGGAAAAAACTTAAAAGGGCAGAAGTGGGTTCCATATTGAATTGCTAGGTTTTGACTAAAACTGCAGAGAAGGACATATGTCACAAAACAGAATAAAAGGGGAAAGAACTGATTAATTTAGAGACCATCATTCTGTACAAGATGTTCTGGTGACAAACAAGGGCAGTGAAATGTATGTTGTTTGAGTAGTCACTCAAAACTCAAGGAACATATGTGATCCAAGTCTTTTCTTTCAGTGTTCAGAAAACATAGCAGCTATTCAGATCCGTACCGTGAGGACATGTTTTCCCATGCTTAAATGGGTTTTTTTTCTCTAATGCCAGATACCACCACCTTCTTGATCCTTCATCTTCTGCTGAAGCCTAACGTTTTGTAGACAGCAATGCTCCTCTGTTTCTCCTTTTCTGGTAACACTCCAACTGTGTCTCTTCATTTGGCTTCTCTGTTTTTCTTCCTAGACAAAGACCCACAGAAATGGAACTTCCAGGATTTACCAAGATATGTGCAGACCCCTGTAGCATGGAAACAAGCATACCTTTCCCTAGTACTGCAATCCAAAGCATGCTCTGACACAAAGTTTATCTTTCAAGGACCTTCTCTGAGAAAGTGCATTGTGTATGTACTTTGCAAGGATTTCTAGCATGTGTCCTTTGCCATAGATACCAGGACAAACCAGACAAACATCCTGATGCCTTCCCTACCCTCAGTTTTCACATTAATCCTGAGTACAGCTTGGGGTTCAGTTGGTGTCATCTAGGATTTCTCCTCCTTAGCCTGACTTGTCTACATCAGAGAGTCACTACATCCTGCAGCCAGCTTTCTCTGACCTTGTGCATTTTTTCTACGATGACCTTGTTGGTCTTCTCTCACTTTTTATGGTTTTAAACATTAGGACCACCCTAAGCAAGTCCCACCAAGACAGAGATGTTTAGAAAAGTGTTTTCGCATTGGAAGGAGCCTTGCGTGTGAAATTGAGCCATTTATTTTTCCTGAGGTGGGAGAGATGTGACACCGGTCCTCACTTCGTAATTCACAGAGGATAAATACAGCATTCTCCTTTCTAGTCACAATTTTTTCAAACTTTCAATATTTGAGTAGCATCAAAGTAGGGCGGATGTTATCGCTTATGTCTGGCTTTTCACATTAATTCTTGTATTTTAACCTTTAAAAAGGTACTGGCTTTGACTCACTTTTGAGGAAGGAGAAAAGGACTGAGAGAATGGCGATTCTGTTTGATCTGACCATTTCATCCAGGATGAATTACAGTCCCTTACAGAAAGCTGTCAGGGGGATGATCTTGCAGTGCTAACCTGCAGAAACTTAACTGACATGACACAACTTGAAGAAATGTTTTGTCAGTTTATGGTCCTTATTGCAGCACAGTGTTTGGCATAAGTGATGGATGAATGTAATAACTAACACTATTTCTTTTTACTTCCATGTCATTAATGTGTTGCTTCTTACTGTTAATAAAATATGCATTAAACTTTACAATGTAATACTTCAACATCATAAAGGCTCTTTTCATATGAGTGGGTCTTATAGGTACTTATAAGTTTGGATGGAAAAAGATGTTGCAAGAAAACACCATATCAAAAAGAAGAATACGTGCTGAGAATGTAATGAGTGAAAGTTTCCCAAGCGCTGATAAGCCCTGGAGACTAGTGGTCCTCTTGAACCTGCAAGAATTGATAAATCCAGGACCAAAAGTTTGCTGCATTTGTTCAAGGTCACTTGCACACATGAGCATCAAACAATGGGTTGCATAAGTCAGACCATATCCAAGAGTGTGGCAGCTGCTATATGCAAACAATACAAGACTATGTATATGCCTGTTGAAAGAAAGGACCCTCCGAATGACTTCTCCACCACCCCCAAAAAAAAAACCTACCTAGAAGCCACCAGGACATCAGTACGACCCTCCACTTCTGAGTAAATGGCCTCAAAGCTGCTGCTACAACTGGGAGCTGTGATAAGTGGTTGTGCAGGTGTACTGTTAGGGTGAATGTGCTGTGTGAATACTTATTTTCCATTAATAATAACAGCTTGGTTTTATCACTAATAACAGGTTAATGAATAAAAAGTGTTCTAATCAATATTGCCTGTGATCTGTGTCTCCCCCAACTCACTTCCCTATCAAAGAAAAGGGAATACAGCATAAGAAATGTGGACATTTCATGTTCTACATTCTGCCCCTCTACTCCCCTCCTCTGCTCCTCCACTCTGGTGAGACCCCAGCTGGAGTAGCACGATTTCTGGGACCCTCAACATAAGAAGGACATGGACCTGTTGGAGCGAGCCCAGAGGAGGGCCACAAAGATGATCAGAGAGCTGGAGCACCTCTCCTGCGAAGACAGGCTGAGGGAGTTAGGGTTGTTCAGCCTGGAGAAGAGAAGTCTTCGGGGAGGCCTTCCAGTACAGGAGAGATGGGGAGGGACTCTTTATCAGGGAGTATAGCGATAGGGTGGGGGGGTAACGGTTTTAAACTGAAAGGGGGTAGATTTAGATTAGATATTAGGAAGACATTCATTACCATGAGGATGGTGAGACACTGGAACAGGTTGCCCAGAGAAGTTGTGGATGCCTCATCCCTGGTGGCATTCAAGGCCAGGTTGGATGGGGCTTTGATTAACTTGGTATAGTGGGAGGTGTCCCTGTGCATGGCAGGGGTGTTGGAACTAGATGATCTTTAAGGTCCCTTCCAACCTAAATCATTCTATGATTCTATGATTCTATGTTTCTATGATTCATTTCAGTTGCTGACTAACTTCACCTAAACAATAATAAGGGAAAAAAAAAATAAAGCTTTTCTTTTCTTGTTGTGCTGAAATCTGTTGATGTAACCAGGGAGCTTTTGCAAGGAAAGTATGATAGTTGGAAGTCATTTGAAGAGGAGGGGAGTGGAAAGGGATGGGGAAGAAGTGGGAAGACTGTACTTCCTAAATAAAGACAGATGGTGCCTGTGGTTTCTATCGTAAGTGTGTTCATGCTTCCTTGGGTGCATTTGCAATTGCATGCAGTTTGGTCACCGTCTGACATGTTTATAAAAAACTGCATATTGGATTGACGAACCCACTGATTTCTGTTGGTTTTCTTAAAGACTTCAGAACTACCATCTAATAAAAGAAATTGAAAAAACAGAGTGCACATCAACAGTATGGCTTACTTCTGCCATGTAACTTCCTGAGACTTAGTAAAGAAATACATCTTCAACATCCCCACAATCCCACCCTATTGTCTCCCATACAGCACTGTGTTGTGTTTGCATTTATAGGTCAATATATTGTTTTGTTCCATACAGGAAAGGCAAGAACATGGAAAGGCTGCCTGGCTCCACAGTTTACCCCATCTGTAGTAGCCGGAATTTCACTGAATTTCACTGAATTTTTAGAGTTGGAAGGGACCATAAAGATCATCTAGTCCAACTCCCCTGCCGAAGCAGGATTGCCCAGAGCATGTCAGAGCATGTTACTCAGGACTGCATCCAGGCGAGTCTTGAAAATCTCCAAAGAAGGGGACTCCACAACCTCCCTGGGCAGCCTGTTCCAGGGCTCTGTCACCCTCAATGTGAAGAAGTTTCTTCTCATATTTGAGTGGAACCTCCTATGTTCCAACTTGTGCCTGTTGCTCCTCGTCCTCTCACTGGCAACCACTGAACAGAGTCTGGCTCCCTCGTCCTTCAACCCACCCTTTAGGTACTTATAAGCATTGATAAGGTCTCCCCTCAGCCTTCTCTTCTCCAGACTAAAGAGTCCCAGCTCTCTCAGCCTTTCACAAAGGCTGAGAAAAACACAAAGGTCTGGAGAAGTGAGCATTAACAAGTAACTAGACAGAATGAGAGACACAACTACGGTTATTTTTTGAAAGACAAGATGCATCAGGGTGTTTTTTACAGCAGCAAAATGATCAAAAACACATGACAGCTTCTGCTTACAGGTATTCTGTGTCATGTCACCCTTCTTTTTGTACGAAGTGCCTTCACTCCCTAGAAATAGTTGTGTCTGATAAAGATTAAAAGAGAGGATTTAAGGCTCAGAGTATGTGTGCATACCATCCTGTCCTGTTCCTCTCTGATCATCCAAAAAGAAAACTCCCAGGCTGCAATTTTTGCAACACTTGCTTCATTCCATATTACACTCTTCAGCCATTGATTTCCTGTGGTTTTAGACTAGCTCTGTAATAAGGGAGGACAGTATACTTGTTTCTCCCATTTAAAGTTCCAGTTTTGATTCATAAGCTATTTTATCAGGCTGACAGGAAGGTGATCTCAATTCCTTCAAAATAAACGTTCAGCAAATTAATTTTCTCTCTTTCTCTACCCGTTCCTGCATAAATCCTGAAAAAGCATATGGAAGATAACAAATCCATATATGTTCATAGTTATACTCATACCCCAAAGGAATGGCAAAAGTTCCTAGGACCGTGGCTAAACAAATCCTTTGTTTCTCACTAGCAATGGATCCAAAAGGTCATGTGTTCATGTTCACTTCTGAGCTGAGTCTGCTTTTCTGACAGCTCTTGTATCTGCTCTGGGAGCTGCAGTGTAAACCAAGACACAATCAGTTCAATATCACGGGACTTACCTTGTCAGTTGGTACAGTCACCCCATGATGGACCAACAGCTTGGTTCAGAATGGCTTATTCTTAATGCATCTTCTGCTGAAGAGCTTCAGAGCAAGAGAAGGTCTGGAGATCATACCCATATTACTTGCATTTGTCCATCAGTTGAGGTAGCCCCACTCACTCGGTACCTCGGATAAGGAGATCTGTACATTTTCATATATGAATGGTAGAGAAGGCTCATATTATCACAGCTGCCCATTCGCATCCAGATGACTGACCCAGACAACACATCCAGTCATTGCCCCTCATGTAGACCTTCCTGTATTTATGAAGTTATCACCACTCCTGTCCTCAAATATATTTACTGAATTTATAAGGCTATAATCAAGGCTCTCCTGTAATTGTGTACGCCCAGGAAACTAGATTAGAAATCTGAAGGAAGACTGCAAAATACCAGCTAGAGAAGAATCAGAGAATCTCAGAACCTCAGGCGGGAACTTTTTAGGATTAAATATGAAAAGAAATAAAGTAATGCAGTATCCACTGCACTACCTATACTGTATTAAATTCAATTTATTTCATCCTGCTTTATAACATCTGTGTTCTGCGTGCTGCAGAGTTTTGTTCTGAAAATACAGAACTGAATATTCAAAGTTTAAAGTGAAGGGAAGAAAACCAGAGCTTCTAGCATCAAAGTACAGTATATTGGAGGCCCCCGGGAAAGTCCAGGGAAATTATTTAGGATTAAGACATAACTATATTAACTGGACGTTTCTGCTAAATTGATTAGCAGTGAAATTAGCTACATTAGCTTTTCCCAACTTTAGGTTTCAAATTGACCCAAAAGATTAATTTGGGCAATTCATACATCTCAGAGCTATTGCTACTGCTGCTGTCTGATTGCTGCCTACAGGAGCTGTCACTACACCAGTCAGAGATCGTTCATGTTATTTTTTATTTTTTTTAAACAGCTCTCTGTACAGCTACAGGGGCTAGAACTACTGGGCTTGATTCAGCCATGCAGACCTAGACAAAGTAGATGGTAAAAATCGCCTCTTGCTCGTCTTGGGGGTGGCTGTTTCTGGCAGCGGGGACGGGGGGTAGACAGGGGAATATTTCATAACTGCACGGGAGGCAATCACTCCTGACAGCTGTGATTTCCTGCCCTGCCATACATTTCAGCAGTGACTCACTGTGGATTGTGTGCTGCTGAATGCAGCCCCTGAATGATGAAGTAACTCCTTTTCCCTCTTCCAGAAAGGACCATTGTCCAGTATGAAATGTGCCCAGCTGCACAGCCAGTGATGGAGCCAATGCTAACCTTTTGAATCGCACATGCTCTTCTGACACAGTGCTGTCCACTCATTTGAAGCTGAGATCCTCCAGGCAGTTCATTCCAAGGTTATGACTACTGATTAACAGTAATAACTATTTTCATTTATGATATTAAATACATCCTCACAAAACCGGTGACCATTAGAGGTTTGTTCACTGAACGTAGCAAGTAGAATGCATGAACTGACATGGATCAATAGGAGTTTATCATATCAAACACTAATGTAAAGACACAAAGCCTCATGCAGGCACATCATACATAGGCAGGAGAGAGCTGCCTTGCTTTCCAGAGACCCTTAGCACCTTGCTAGTGAAACTTTGGAGCTCCCATGGGCTGACATCCACCGAGAGCTGATGAATCTGGGCAGGAAACTGGAAGTGTAAAGGCACAGCCAGAGTCAGCTCACAGCTCAAGGTGGGAAGCCAACTTTATCTGACTTGGCATGAAAGTTCTATTCTCCACTGCTAATATCTACAGCCATAGTATTCAGTCAGTGCACAACAAGAAATCTGTAGAACTTATCTCGGAGCTCATGAGATGCCATCATGAATGATCAAGTTGGGAGATGCCTGTGTGAATTCCCTAGTGACCCTCACTTCTGACCTCAGAACAGCAAAAGCAACTAACTTCGAATAACAACTCACTGTACCTCTTCTGAGCACTACCTTCTGCTGTGGCCGATGAAAGCAAACATGTCTTCTATGTTCTTCTGCATTTGACAGGATATGGTTTAGTGATGGTTTTTGTCAGTGTTAGGTTGATGGTTGGACTAGATGATCTGAAAGGTCCCTTCCAATCTAGGCAATTCTATGATTCTATGATAAATACCCCCAGGTATTTATGGGGGCAATGCTAGTACTTCCTTGTTGTGACTGTTCTCCAGTGAAAATATCCATGCCCTAACCCATGCCAATCAGAACTGTGAGTTTTTCCTGCCTCTCCAGATCACAATGCTAATACTGCTCATGTCTTATGAAATGTTCAATACAATATGATCATCATCTTTTGAAGGACCTGCTGTCTTTTTTGGAGAAAGAAAACTCAGATAAATCCTCAGTCCAGGTATTCCCTACCACAGCACTTTGCTCACACTGCTAAATCAAAGAGTATTCTAATGCAAAGCAGCTCTGTATTGCATATTAGCTTCACAAGAAACATCACACGAGCTTGGAGCTCAGGCCAGTAATCATGAAGTTTGGATATAAAATGTATTTTACAATATTGTTCAAACATAATAAATACCTCAGGCAAGTTTTTCAAATATGCCAACTGACTGAAAAATGATGTCCCACCAGAGGCTGCTGAAAATGTTACCCCTGTCATCATTGCACCTTAGGAACAGTAATTGTTTCTCGAACTTGGAGCCACAGGAAATGCAGCGACAACCTGTATCTACATTCATCACTACCCTCCACATACAGGGTAACATCATCCATTCCCCTCCCACCTTGACAATTTTAATGATGCTCTCCAGGAAACTCTGGGAAATAGAAAGCAATCCCTATCTCACACAGGACCAAAAACATCTGGTAGCAGCAGAGCAAGAAGATTATGAAAGCTCTATTAAAAGGAAAATTGTGACAAAATCTTGGCTGTGCTGCTGCTACTTCTGTTTTATGTAGATATGTGTCCAGTTCAGCTGGAGTAACCTTAAAGAGACATTAGAATACATTATATAGCTGTAGAAAATAATTCATTAAAATTGTAGAAGATCAAAAAGCTGGCGATGACAGATGAAATTCAGGTCGAGGCAGGCATGTGTCTCCATCTACTCTACTATCATGCATCAGCACAGCTCCTCTCAGCGTTGCTCGGCACCTGCAGCAATTTGATTCTTAATGTCAGGCTGAATTGTCTGGATGGCTGTCGCTGGGGATGGTGGTGCTACTTGTTGACTACTTTTGAACTGGTGAATGGAGGAAGTCACCAATAACTTCCACATGAATTATCAGTCTTGTCTCTAAATTGCTCAGCTTAGCTCTCTTGCAAGCACACTGTCTGCATTGGTACAGATAGGGGAGAAGACTGTAATCTGTTATTATGAATTTTAATGTAATACTTTATATTTATACCCAAGCTGTATTCCATAAAACTGAAATGAATTTCTAATGCTGTAAGTATTATTTGCTATTTTCCATTCTGGTTGCCGTTTCATTCAGATTTTCTTTAATAATGTATTTTTATAGGCCTGTACCTCTGCAACTCTCATCTGCCAGCTCAAGTCTTTTGCTAACAGTAGCAATGCTTCACAAAGCCCTGTGATTTGAAGTGACCTTGGGACTACCCTTTTCCCTGTTCTCCCCAGGCTGGTAAAAATCATAGCATTAGCCGAAAGCAGCCCTGAATTTCCTGGCTTTTGTTAGCTTATCTAGGATTCTCCTGACATGCATTTTTGATGTTTGTTTAATTTCTTTTGTATTTGGCCACCTCTTTAAACTAAAAGGGAAGCAAAGCATCTCTTCCCAAACAACAGCCAGGAGCATCAACAGCCACCTGCACACTGATAGAAAGCATCTTACCACTGAACTTCCCAATCAGCGTAACCGTCACCTCATCAGCACAGTTGTCACGTACCTCCAATCTCTGCGTCGGTGCGTAGATGAGGCTGCTAAAGGTTGCAAAGAGAAGCAAGTTTCTTGAAAGCACCCTGCTGCTGACTCCCTGCCTCATGACTGGCATGCTGATGGTACCACGTGTCAAGTGTCATTCCCTTGCCTCCCTCCCCAGGCAGATACCCTTCTAGCTCATGGAATATAGCCTTTGGCAAATTAAGAGCAACAAGCCCTCCATGCCATCATCTTGTCATCTTGCTTGGACTCACCACTTCAATTAAGCCCTGGAATTGTTCTTCCTGTTATTGCCTGGCATCCCTACCTCTGTGGTGGTGCTCTTTCCCCATCCTCCCCCCTCACCTCCTCCTTCTTCATCTTACAGCAGCAGAACTGTGTGCTAAGGAGGGAAAACTTCTTCCAGCCCCAGATGGCTCATCCTGTCGACATCCCTGAATATGAGGTCATGTTCATCTCATACACTCACAAGGAGTGGAAAACATTTTTGGCCAGGTGGGCCTTGCAGCTGCTTTGCCATATCAGCTAATACTGTTTAATGTGTCCCCTTTGTAATTGGATGCTGAGTTATCTTTTCCAAGTAGCATATGGACAAACGCTTGTTCAGGTTTGTATCACATACCCAGGATAACCAACCTCTTTCCTTTAAGAGAAATACACCTAATTTGGCCTGCTGTAACAATGGGGTCTACTCATTCACCAAAGGACCAGAGAAGACGACACCAAAATAAATTACTGAAATATGGTTTGACATGGTATAAATTAAGGAAGGTCCCTGTCTGTTTAGTGGTGACTCAGCAAGCAATCTAACCTTCCTGGCTTGACCTCACAAAAAACTGAGTGATATAAGCAGTTTTAAAGCTAAACACTAAACAAACATGCAGAGAACTTTCTGGAACATTTCTAAAGTTTTCTGAAACATTTCTCAAGGCTTTGAAAACATCAGTTTCAAGACATAATTTACTGTCCACTACCACAACAAAACAAATACCACAGACTAAAGCAAAACATGTTTGTGAGTCTACAAAATATGGAAATAATGCGCATGGAAAATGGAAATATTCCTAACCATCTGGAACCCAAGCGTTTGCCATGAATATTAGATCCAGCAGCACTGTAACTAGTGAGCATTTTGTCACTGGTTTCAATGAGGCCAGGAATCATAGACTGTCACAAGCATCTGGAAATGGAAGCACAGCACTGGATAAGCAGAAGAAGTCACTTTCAGCAATTGCGAGGTTAGGGTTGCTCAGCTGGTTGGGTGATAAGTTTTTTTTCCCTTGGTGTTCTTCTTTAATTACTTTGGATCATTCTAAAACTCCTACCAGAAAATTGTCGTCATATGTTATGCAAGATATATGCCTAAGCAAGCCAGATCAGCAGCTGGAAGTTTGGAACTCACTGCATAAAATATATTATTTTGTACCCTTTCATGCGAAAATCTGCATTTCATGCAATGTAAAATAAAATCTCTTCATTATGCACCATGCGGGTGGCACAAGCGGGTGCATTGTTCCCTTATGCTGCTCTGCCAGCGGGAATGCCCTGCATTTAACAAAGATCGTGAGTGTTACTGGAGTATTAGTGTAGGCTCAACTCTCATAGACTGCAAAAGTTTGGCTGGGAGGTAGGTGGCTTCTCTCCAGAGTTCCTACAAACCCATCCAAAGTTTCTAAAACATGTCAAAAGTTCCCTCCTTCTCATTTCCTTAGCTACTAGACCAGTAGTTGATCTTTTAAGGGTACGTGGATGGTAACTGCAGGCTGTGATTAGTACAGGGAAATAAAGCAGCTGAAAAAACTAAAATAGCCCATGCCTACACCTTGCAAATGAGTGTCTTACCAGGTGGGAAGGTGGCAGCATGGAATCTGGGTATGTTCTCAGTACAATCTATTTTTGACGCTCACTGCAGGATTCAGCAGAAAGAGGGAGTAGAGAACATTTAGTCACTATCATCCCAGCTGCCTCACCAGGAAGGTGCATGTCTCTCCTAGGGCCTGCATCACATCTACCAGCTCTTGGCTGGTGTTTTGGGTACCCTAGAGAGTCTCAAATGGCATTACCTGCCTGTTGTTAGGCAACACCATCACACCCTCTGATTGACTCCTTGACCAGAGATGGCCACAAAGACAATGCAGGAAAATCTTTTCTCCAGACTCTTTTTGCAAATTCTCAATCAAGAGGAAGTCTACTTCACAAAACGCGAAGCACAAAATTTCTTTGAAGATTGTCTGCTGACCAGACACCAAAAAACCCCGCAACATTAAATTAAATACCACGGTGGTTAGTTTCCACTCTTAAATCATTTCATTAAAAGCAACCTAAGTGTTTACAATGAAGGAACATTATAGTGACATGAAGACAGGTGAGTACTCAAATGTAACCAATATTTGTGCATCACACAGTCTTTTCAATACATATTGCAAGTGGTAGGTGTGTGGTAGATGGCACATTGGCTCCAAAAACACACTGCGGCACGGAGAGGACAGCCCCACAGCAGGTTGCAGATGTGCTCCAGGGAACATTTCCATGGTGGAGGTCAATAGCCAGAGAGACTAAAATGGTATGGGAGAAGAGCCTGTGGGAGGGAGTTGAATACAGAGGGGAGAAACGTGAGGCATGCTGAAAGGAGGGATGTGAGTGCACGCAGTGAGCGTGAAGGTGATAGAGAAAGACATTGTCGCCATGCAGCCTCTCTGCAAGCAGCTGCAGGCAGGCAGACCCAGTGCTCCTGAAAAGTGCCTCTGCAGTCCATGAGCTCTGCACAAATCCCGGAGTCCTCCCACCCGCTGGAAGCAGCCTGCAGTGCTCAGGTGATGAGAACGCCTTTCTCTGCAAGGGGGGAGTGAGGGAGGGGTTAGGAAATGAAAGGACAGAGGTAGAGACAGGTGGGGTTTCACTAGGACAAGGTGTTTGGAATGGACACGGCAGGTAGAAAAACCTCACTGGCAGGAATCCTGAAACGGAGAAATGCAATCTACATTTAGGGAGGAGAGAGAGACAATTTCGCATCGCGTTGCAATGGCTCGGAGGGAGGGAAAGAAAAATTGAGGAAGCTGTATCTTGCAGAAGAGAATCAAAACACAGGGTAAGCAGCAAAGCCACAGAGAAAGAGAGGAAGGGTCAAATACTAGATGTGGGGGTGAGGAGAGCGGAACAGCATGAATTCTTGTAAAGAGTTGTAATAATCAAAACATTGGCAGGGCCTTAACTAGGCAGCCCTGCTGGGTGCCCAGATAATACAGCTGATTTTAATTGCTGATGTGTGCATTTTATGTCATTTGCCTGATTCACAGCCCTTTTATGACCGTTGCGTTTGACCACAAATCAACAGACAGCCATAAAGCATCACGCAAATGACCTCCTCCCCAAATAGGCTGTGTTATTTTTATTGATATTCAATATGTAGATTTTAATGGAGATAGATGGATAGACATAAGGACAGGAGCAAGATGGGGCACAGAGAAACTGATTTGAAATAAACAGGTTGACAAAACATAAAGGCAGGAGGCAAGAGACAGATGAATACTCAGGGAGGTGCCTGCCACCAAGGTAGGCAGATATCATCTGGAGGCAGACTACTTGGGAAAGGCTGACGAATGACAAAACTGTCAGGCAACAGAGAAATATGAGTATGAAATGGGAAAAGAAAGACCAAAGAGACTGAAAAGAAAAATAATTTCATACACAAATCCCGCTATTTCACATTCCCCCTTCCTCTACCCCACCACTTTGCTCCTTCCTACCTCTCCCTGTTTCCAAATAGTGTGATATAAAAGGTTTGATTTTAGTACTAGCATGTTACATATTTTCAGATGTAGCATTGTTAGCTGGAGGTCTACCAGAGGATGCATATTGCTTCTCTCCCACCTGCTGTTCATTTCATAAACTGCAATCAGTACACAGTCAGTCAACACCTCACTTGTTTATTACACGGTACAGCAGGAGATTTCGTTAGACCTTTAGAGCACTGGACCAAATGCCACACATCCCAAGTCATGGCAGTGGGTGAGACAGAAGTCTGTGTAGCACCTCCACCCCGTTTGTCCACAGATCTCACAGACTGATTTCTTTCTCATATATATACCCTTGAATTGCATTATTTTGAATTCTTTCACATTACCTTGAATTTCTGCTCCCATACTCACTGTTGACTCACTTGTTGTTATTATAGAGACCAAAATTAGCATCCATTTCCGCAGAACAGGAACAAATGACTTGCACTATCAGATATTTATTGTATCTATATCATGACACACGAAGTAGATATTTGCTGTCAAGGAGGAGGAATCTCATGTCCAGACTAGACTGCTTTGGACACAGGGCCAAAACTGAGGGGCTGCCTACCACTGATACCAGATAATGCTTCCAGCCTAGTCTAGAAGCATCCACACCTTCATTTGCATGTGTGTAACTAAGTTCCTTAGACCTTTACTCTTAAAAGCCTAGCAGATATCACCTTCATGGGGCACATGCATTTGCTTCACAGATCTTTCTACATAGTCAATACAAAGAAAGAGGTCTGACAGGACATGGATTGGCTATCCCTCTGCTAGTCTGGAATACCCTGGATAGCCACAGTGTACATGCATGGCTTGGGCTGTGTCATGCGCTGTGCCTCCTGGAAACTCTCACAGATCATGCACACGCCTAGAGTGAGAAAAAGACATGGCAATGCTTTCCAGAAGTCCCAGTGAAGCATATCAGTTACACAGCTGCATTGGGCTTACAAGGCTGTCAGGAGGTATGGTAGCCTCTGATGAAAGGCTCAAGATGCCATGTCAGTATAGAGAACATGCAGATATATTGTCCCCTCTTTGAAGAAAAGGGTACTACTAACTAGAAATTCCAGACAAACACAGGAATTCCTTGTTACTTGCCTTATATGTTTGCTGGTCATAGGACAAAGACTGTGTCTCAAACCTCATTCTTAGAACCATTGGATCATAAAATTGTAGAATCATAGAGTTGCCTAGGTTGGAAGGGATCTTTCAGATCATCTAGTCCAACCATCAACCTAACACTGACAAAAGCCATCACTAAGCCATATCGCCAAGCACTACGTCTACCAATCTCTTAAATACATCCAGGGATGGTGACTCAACCACTTCCCTGGGAAGCCTGTTCCAATGCTTAATAACCCTTTCAGTGTAAATATTTTTCGTAATATCTATCCTAAACCTCCCCTGGCGCAACTTGAGACCATTTCCTCTTGTCTTATCGCTTATTACTTAGCAGAAGAGACCAACACCCACCACTCTACAACCTCCTTTCAGGTAGTTGTACAGAGTGACAAGGTCTCCCCTCAGCCTCCTTTTCTCCAGGCTAAACAATCCCAGCTCCTTCAGTCGCTCCTTGTAAGACTTGTTCTCCAGACCTCTCACCAGCTTCATTGCCCTTCCCTGGACACACTCCAGCACCTCAATGTCTTTCTTGTAGTGAGGGGTCCAAAACTGGACACCGTACTCAAGGTGGGGCCTCACCAGTGCCAAGTACAGGGGAACATTCTTCATGAGAGGAGGACAACATAATCTTTTACCCATTTTAGAGATAGGATCATTTGCCAGTTGTATATTTCTCTCCCCGCGGAAGTGAAATTATGACTTCAGCTGTAAGGTGGCAGACCCAGATCTCCACCAATGCCTCATATTGTCTTTCCACATGAACGTACAAAGAGTAGCCGCTTGTCAGTGACATCTCTAAGTGACCACACTCTCAAAATCAGAAATAAAATCCAAGAAATATCCTTCAAACATTTGTAGCTAGCAAACAGTAAGTGACCCCCTAGCAACGTCTGTATTCCAGTCTTTTCTCATGGATAATAGATAGAAGAAAAGTCAATTACTGCTCCCTGACATTCACGGGGTTCATGAGGTTGAGACCTGAACTGGGAATCTAAACGAATACTGGTACAAAGGACTCAGTACGGCTTCTTATGATTTGATTTCAATCTTCTGAGCTTTTTTTTTAAAGAATTACATTCAAAAAGTTGCATTGCTCAACTAAACACTTTAAAAAATAAAGAAAAAGAGTCAGAACAAAAGAGTCCCATGAAACCATAAATGTCTGGCTCATTATTCGTGCATAGCTTTTATTATGCAATCACATACTCTGATCTCTAAGCTTTCTCTGTACAGGATGAGAAGACTAAGCACACACTACAGTGAAAACAGATTGCAAGAGCTGACTTTTCCAGCCTTGGTACTCCTTTGATGTAAGACAGTGTGTTCACACTGGACTGTGGGCAGGTTTGGAGTTTGCTGACAAAGACCATGCCCACCCCTGTTCCCACAGGATCCCGCATTCTCTTATCCACTGCAAAGTGTGGCAGTGCACTAACCTCCTCTATTGTGGGGAAAACAAGAATGAGTAAACATTGTGTATCTTTCTTGATTAGCTTGAAACGGCTCATCGGGAGCTGGATCAAACAACCTAGTTAATGCCTTAGCAAAGACAACACAGTATTGCTGGCCCGACTTCAGCTTTGCATGACAGGTAGTCAAATAGTGTGGAGCAGAGATACCACGTGTAAGGGTGGATGTGGACTGATATAAGCATGGAAATGGTAGAATGGAGATAAAGAGGAAAATGTCATTTGCATTAAAAAAGAGAAAGTTGTTAATTCAGGTGGGATGATCAACATTATCAGGATGTTCATCTGAGGTCATGGGTCTCCATTCCCTTTCCCACTGAGGTGCATAAGTGTGAGGGAGGAACTGGAAAATCTGTGTACCCGATAAAGAGGCACTTAGAGCCAGACCTAAACAAGCACAGCCATTACTGGTACAGACCATGAATAGATCGTAATAGACCATACCCCTTCCTTTGGGAGAAAGAGCTGCTACAGAACCTCTTTTCTCTGAGATGTTCTCAGATTCCATCAAGTCTGAGCATTCACAGGTCATTGCAACCCTGAAAAAGGAACCCGTGTTGCTTCTGAAGAGGCTCAGATATGGCCTCATTCTCATTTGTCAGTAAATAGGACAGTAAGATGTATCAAATCTGTAAAAGGAGATCCAGAAAGCGAACCTGTTTACATGGAAAATGATACTTTCACAGTCAGCCTCTTATTTAGAGGGACTTTCAGAAGACAGGGAGAGGTTATTTAGAGAATCTTGCTTTCTGTTGGCAAAGCATTCCAGAAAAACCTCAGAGATGGAGATAACAGCTGAGCGAAACACCTGAAGAGTCTATCTGAAGTGCTAAAAACTAATTTGTAGTGCCCAGGAGTTTGCAACCTGGTCACCCTGTGACAGCTTGCACTCCCCAAGAGCTCGTGCACAAAAATGTCCTCCCCTCACCTCACCTGCATTGAAGGTCACCTCTGTGGAACAGCAAATCATTACCCATGAAGGTATGGAGCAGCTCTCCTCAGAAAAAATAATATAGTGAGAAAGGGTCAAACTGCCCTACTGGAAGGGCCAGCTGCTTCCCAGGTGAGCTTGAATACTGCGTGTGAGGAACTGACCTGGAAGGCTTGAAGCCTGGCCTGCACCTTGCAAATGCCTTGCAAATCGATTTCACAGACAGGGATGCTGAGCCCATGCAGACAATATATATGGATGGCTGGTAAGGATCTGAGGTGAAAATGTGAAAGCTTCTCTGTAATAGTGAGGACAAATCAAGCCAAAGTCAAAAAGCTGGTTCCTTAACTCCTTTCATGTAGAGTTTTTCAGTAAAAAGAAAAAGCCAAACAGAGCCACATCTTCCTGGGTAGGGGAGGATCAGAAGCGAAAAGAAAGGCTCCTCAGTTTGAGATTTTCCCCCATTTTATCTCTGTTCCAGGGCGCTGGACTCTGAAGAGCCAGATACTTGGCTGCCAAAACTGAAAATAATTTGGGCATAGAGATTTCATTGAAAGATGCTCTCCAGGACAAAAATCTTTCCCTCCATGTTCATTCATCCCGGCTCAAGAGACAGTTTTCATTTTTTAAAACAAAAATGCTTCCACAGAATGGTGTCAGTTATCTTTTAAAGTCCAGTCTTTCCTTCATCACTGTGGTACCTATATCCCCTCTCCAGAAATGGAAACACCTGGGATGATCAAAACCAAAAGAAGCTTGAGAAGTTCACATTAAAGCTCCCCCTCCCAGAGGAACGGACCAGACAACTCCACAAAGCCTCCCAGAGCCCAGCACTGTGCTCAACACACATCCCAGCCCTGCAGAGCCATCCTGGCCTGACAAGACTAACAACGACCAGCTCCAGGTACAACCTCAGACCGGCACACCTGAGCAGTAACTGAAGCAGCTGTGAGGACCACAGCCAGTCCCCTGCTGTCTCAGCCTCTCTGAAGCGGTGTTCAAACCCCCTCGCCCAAGAGCACACCTCCAGGAGTGGGTCTGTACCAGTCAGGCACAGAAGTTACTTACGTGAGCTGTGCCCTCAGGACTTGCGACCAAATACAGGATGATCTGTGGCGGAACCCAGCCTTCAGAGGGCTGAAAGTAGGAACAATTTCTGAGTCAAACAGATGAAGATCAAGCAGCAATCAGTCACAGCTGTATCACTGCCACACTTTAAGCTAGATAACAAGGCCCTTTCTTGCTGTGGAATGGTACTTACTGTACTCAGGAGGATGGTCTGACAGTGAAGAGGGAAATGCCATCTACAGCTTTCTGGCTTTTTAATATTACATATGCATGGCTGGAACCAGTATGTCTTCCACTGACACTAGCCCCAAGGTGCAAACAGCTCTGAGAAGGAGACTCAGCACACAAAACAAGGAGGCAGATATATGTTGCCATTACGTTTCGGAGCGAGTTAGTACTGCCGTTTGCTATTTGCATAAAAAACAAGCGCCAGAAGCCCCAGCCAGCACCCACGTCTGACTTTACTGACTAATATATACCTGTAATATCACATGGCATTTATGAAATAAATGAAATACAGTTATAGTTATGTTCCACAACAGTTCTGAAGTTGTTTTTCTTCAGTAGCAGCACACTCACAAGGGTTGCTATTCAGTTGAGGTCCTCTGCAGCCATCATTTTTGCAAACTCACAGTGCATTCCAGGAAAAATCCCAGAGCAATTTTCTGTTTTTGAGAGAGAAGTCTGCAGAGGGTGAGATGCTGAGAGTTTCTAGCCCAGAATCCAGAAGTGCCATCAATAGAAAGATCAGGAGATGGGAATTTGTGAGTGACAGATACTTTCATATCATTCTCTACAGGCAGCTCTAGATTTCCCTCTAAATACAGAAAAAATGGGGTCTCTGGGTCAGGGCAATAGCCGAACATCCTTGACGTAGGAGACAAAGACAAAAAGCTTCCCAGATGGGTAGCTCCCCAAATGTGGGGCTGGCACGCTTCTCCTTGAAAATAATGTCAGGATATAGTGAACCACCGTTCCCCCTCCAAAAGGAAGTGTTTAACTCTGCAGATAACTAGATGAAGAAAATGGACAAAGGGGTTAGAAGTTAAGTTTTCCCACTCTCTTTACTCCATAAGGAGACTTTTTGAACTTTCAGAAGGTGAATATGTGTTATTATATAAGGGATGTAAAAGTGACCTCAGTTTTCCCCAACTTATTTTCAATCCCTGGAAAGTTTTGCATACAGACCTAGCTAATTTGCCAAGCGCACATAGCTCCCTGCTTTGTGAGACATTTTGGTACAGAGAAACCTGCACTTTTCCAAATGATGCACTTCTTGTTTCCCTTTTGAGCCCCAGAAAAGGGAACTTCTACCTAGACATCACTTCCTCTGCATGTTTCCAAGGCACCTGATTGATGGGTACCAAAGTGGTTTGTTGTACTTAAGTGGTGTACAGGTACAACTCTTCAATTAAGACCTCATTGCAACACTGCTCATCTCAGTGTCAGGAATAAGTAACCTACACAGGGAACGTCCAGGGACATGAGTTTTGGGGGATTAAAGTTCAAATGAAAATCTTCCAGAGACTTTATCAAAGCTGGAATAACAGTAAAGAAAATTTATGGCAGATGGTTAATATTCTGCTATGCAGTATAATGCTAACCGCTGAAAAAAAAGGAAACCAGAACTAAACATATATTGGACTTATCCCTTGCAGCTTGCTTAGAGAAAATAGTGTTTTAGGCTTATATAGTCTTTACGTGTGCAAACAGTTTGGAGGGAACACATATGGATACACATATGGATGTCTGTGTCCTTTGGGTTGGTGAGAAGAATGAGCAATGAAAATTGCATTCTTGATCTTCCCTTCACTTGCAATAGAAAACCCATATTTTCTGGTCTGTATCTTTACACCAAAAGAAAATAGAACTACACACAATTACTCTGAGAGCCACTGCATCTTTCTTCAGAGGGTACCTATATTGTGAGGGTACCTATGTATCATATTCTTCTTTCACTCTCTCACTGTCCTCATTTAAGTCAATAGCATATTTATCATCAGGAATTTGCTTAAGCCTTCATTAGTGTATTGCAAGAAATGCATGTGGACATGAACATTTCTTTTTTTAAATCAAGCTGCCTACAAAGGATTCTCATTCCTAGATAACAACATCTGTACAGCTTTCTGCTATCAAAAGGCGGAGACAACTATTGCTGATAGCCGTATATTACACGAAGTACAGTAATGGTGTGCTAGAAGTAAGGTTTTCTTCCACAACCATTGCAATAATGAGGAAAAATAAAACATACCTTAGGGTGGGAAACTTTCTGCAGTCTTCCACTACAACTTTGCTTTCCCCATCTTATTCCCAGTTGTAAATCTGCCTCATATAGAGGGTTCTTGATATTTATGTCTCCGTGTATCTACCAAGAGTAGTGCTGATTACACTGTTAATATCTGAATTTACAATAATAAGAAGGTGGGTAAGATTTAAGGGGTTAGTATAACTGTAAGAGGATACCACTTAAATTTCCACATTAACTGCAAGAGTCAGCATAAATATCCTTCCAGGCACGCTACAGCAATGAAACTCTAAATCCAGCCAGGCTACTTGCACTTTTCTAAGATGCAATTCCTAATGGAAGTTCTAATTCACAGTACGATCAATTCCTATTAAAAATAGGTTAACCAAACATGGGGAAAATAGCTTCATTTAGGCACTGGGAAAACACAATAATTCTCTCTTTACTCTCATGCCTCTGGACTGTATGTCTCCAAACAATACCAACTCTTAGAATTGAAAACATAGCAGAGATATTCTTGAATTGTCAGAATATGGTTCCCAAGAAGTGCTTTCCAGATTGAGAATGATGGTACTTTCCACTTACAGTTGTGAGACAAGTTAATTAGACAGAGACAATAAACTACCTAGTAATTTTGAAGTAACTCCACTGGAAATGATGGTAATTACGCAGTCACTGAAGTAAAAAGGTCCTAAATAGAAAAACAGAGCTCAAACGTCTATGTGCATGTAGATACTTTATGCTCAGGTTTTTTTTTTCCCCTCTAACTGTTCAAAATACTGAGTAGCCATCCACCTTGTGTGCATGTTTCTGGACAATTCATGGCTCAGTTTGAGGTATTGTATCATTTTGTGAGACTCTCTGAAAGCAGTCAGATGCCCAAGGGCTTTGCTGGACTGGAGCTATAGCATTTGACAGAGTGCATGACTGAGCCCTTGGCCGTTCCACCTCCACTACATGATACCACTCCATTAAAGCTCATTTCTGGCTAGAGGACAGAAGCACAGCCAAAAGGAAAAAAAAAAAAAAATATTGGAGGAAAAGCTCATGTGAAAGGTGATTTCTTGCTCAGAATACCATGCCAAATTTAGAGTATGCTTTGCTTTGGGTCTTTGGCCAAAAACTTGGCTTCTGGTCCTTGTCTTCACATATGCCAATATAACGTCTACTGACTTCACTGGAATTAACCCCAGTGTAAATGAAATGAGAATGGAACTCTAGAGCTTTATTTGTTTCTAAAGAAGCACGTTTGTATGCTTGGGAAGAAATGAAAGTATACACAGAAATACTGAGAAGCCCTTTTTGAACATTAAAACTAGACTTGCTAACTAAAATTGCTAGAGTGGGAAAAGCAGATTACTGATATCCGGAGCACAGACACACTACCTCTCCCACTCAGGAGTGAAAGGGCTTCCCTAAGGCACAGGGGCAGGAGAGTGGAGCCAGGGACTGTCAGTCATCCCAGCCCATGGCCAACACCATATTCCACAGGAAACAGCAAGGTGAAGCTGAAAGGCCCAGTAGCAAGGACTAGGACTGTCCCTTCATGGTGGTTTCCATCAGGAGCCATGCAGTGGCTGAAGCAAAACACTTCCTAAATCCCTCTGAGGAAAGCAGATTGTGAAGAGTAGAAGGGGATTGCTGTAGTCTTTGAGGACAATGGAAAAGCTTCAGGAAGGAGTGGCACACAGTGTCCTGGACATGCCCTGCAAGGAGGGAACAGTTTGCCTCCTCACATGCAGTCAAGTACAAGCTGGAGGAAAAAAAAAAGAAATCCTTCAGCTACTCAAACGTGTATTCATGTACTGCTCCCCCCCAATAGAGATTTCATTGTGTGACTCATGAAACATGTCATTTTAAAACCTTAGAGGATAAGTTGTCAGAATATATTGTGCTTTAAAACCTTTCTTTGGTCTCTCATTTAAATCTTTGAAAGACTTGTAAGTTATTTTTTCGCATTCACTTTGGTTTTAATATTGCAGAGATGAATGTGCCTTCCCTCTTGTGAGTTAAGCGCTTAAAATATTCTAGGTAAACAAACTGTGAGGCATGAATTGTGAAAATGACAATTGTTCCTTATGGCCCTCTATATGCAGAGCAGGTCCGAGTCTCACAGACCCTTCAGACTTCCATCTCCTCCTTTGGTGGTTACAGCTTAACACCACACTGATAATAAAAGGTAAATGAGTTCCCGCAGCAGAATAAGTATCAAGTATATGAAGCTTTTGTGAACGTGGATGCTGCTCTTACCATTATGGGCAATTAGAGGGCTTTGAAAGTGTGTTGCCTGACTTCCTGTTGCTTGGTAACTGTGCACCTAATTCTTTCTCTAAGAGGTCACAGAAATGTCAGAAAATCCATTTTGTTGGCAGGGCGGGGGGAGACGAATGCCCCCATCAGAACAGCAGCATATAGATTCGTTAAAAGAACTTCATGTCTTCCATTAGCAGATAGAAAATAGTAGTATTATTTGCCTAGCACTACAAAGCTGTGCAATTTCCAAGCGGTGCCAACTATATAACATGCTTACTGTGCCAAAGAGCTTAGGAACTGCAAACACACTGATGAAATTTGGCATGATACAGGTCAATATAACTCATGGATACACTGACAAATAGCCATTATTGGCGTGATGCAGAGCCTGGTCAAGCCAATGGAAAAACACACTGAAACAGCTATAGTAGTGTAAAAGTTGTTTAAAGGAGTTTCTGAGACTGGAAGCTTCACAAACATTGGCTGACACAAGAAAACAAATGAACTTAGAAGGAAGCTAATGAGACAGGAGATAAAATTCTCTTCTCCAAAGAGATCCAAGTTGAAGTTTCTGCAGCCCCAGAAATACTTGACGGTTTTCACTGAGGGAGAACAAATTAAGTGATATCTTTGAGGGAAGAGTCTGACTATTTTTACCTGCATTTTAAGGAACAGGACTTTGGAAGTATATGCCATCTTCAGCAAATTTCCAGATCTTTCTACTTTGAGACAAGTTTAGTAATACACAGTGCATGTTATACACTATTCCTCACAAATGGATACTGTCAAAAATACCTACTTCCCTTCAACTTGAGCAGTGTGCCCAAGTTTGCAAAATGCAGTTTAGATTAAATTAATGCCCCTGAGATTAAATGAATGCATTTCAACAGGGATGCAATATGCAGGTGTTCACCACTGACCATCAATCATTTTCTTGCAGAGCTGAAGGCTTCCCACAGTTGTCACTACAATCGTTCCGCAAGAATTTGCAATCATTTTCTAAAAACGTGTTTAGGAGGAAAGAGGGGCAGACAATACGTTATGTGCTTAAGAAACCAGGTCCATATCATCATCAAAATAAAACACATTCCTGTATTGAAAAAGCCTGCTCTATTTATGAAACAGCACATGCATACAACCTTTAGACCCCTCCATAGGACAAACCTCGTGGTTGTGGGCAGTGCAAAAAGCCGAAACTCTGGGTCCCAGGCTAGCTTTGGCCACAAACTCACTGCACAATATTAAATAAATTGAACTCAGGCCATCACCTAGCAAGGGCAGGCGTATTGACGGAAAAGAACAACTTCATTTTTAATGTGTTGCCAGAAGACAAACTAGATTTTTCTTTGTGCTCTTCGGCTGAAAGGACTTATTCAGGTTAGAATTATCAAAAGGATGTGAGTACCTATTTGTTACTGACAGTAAATGATTCTGTAACACAAAGCACTAATATCATTAAAAGAGAAATAAAAACACAAATCACTAAAAGAAGTAAGTCTTTAAAGTAAGGGGGAGAAGAAAATGCAATCAAGCAACAGTAATGTCTGCTATTCTTTAAATACATACATGTATTTCATTCACCACTTTTTATTCAGAGTTTTGAGGTAAATGCAGGAAAGCATAGCCTTTGGATGCTATCATTGGTTTATATACAGACAGAGTTAATGTGATTCAAGAAATTACATCAATAAGGATTTCATGCATACCCAAAATAAAGGAGGAGCACAAGCTACTCTAAGAAACTACTCTAAGAAACATATGTTGGCAAAATCCAGCAAAACTTTGAGAAGACGTTCATACCATTATTCTAACCTGCAGACTAACATGAATTCAGAAGTACTTTAATGCATAATTAAATTCTACTGTGCTCAGTATGTTTCTTCTGACATGATTTTCTAAGATGAAAAATGTATTATATAACCCCTTAAAAAAATGTACATTTACAGGAAAAACTCCTGAAATATTTTTGAGGCAATCCAAGCTCTGTGGAATTTAGGTGGCTTGAAGATTTTAGGGGAAAATACACCCTAGAAAGAAAAAAGGAGTCCAAGAGTGAATAACCAGAAAAACATGAAAACAATAATGTTGCAATAAAAGAAATCTTTTTTCAGTATTGACCGTGGATGCAAATTTAACATTGCCTGAGAATGAGCTTTGTAGGCTGCATGGAGAACCGTGCGGGTAATGAATGTGCTGTCTTTTAAACCTTCCCACCTCTTCCTGTGGATGGTTTAAAAGCACTGCAAAGTTTATCAATGTAGTGAAATGATACTAAACGGCCACTGGCATTTAGGCAGCACAAAAACTGCAGATGAACACACAAATCCACCCACCGACCCATTTTCTGTAAATAATCTGTCATCTTCAAGTTCAATGACTGTATTTTGCTGCTCTACATACCATCTCATCGGAACCAGAAAACTGATTCAAGCAAGAATTGTTTCACAGGCATAAGACCACCTGGCCAGGGCCTCAAGTCCATGTTTCCAAAGGGACTAGTGTTTACCTCAGGCGGAGGAAGCAGAACGTCTAGCTAGCGTGGAGCAACTTTCCTGATGTGCCCCTCACTAAAGCACTAAGGCACATATCTGAACTCCATGTACACTTATTTTTCCATAGGAGGGCCTACAAAGCTGGCAGAGGAGGCTGCAGGTCACACCGAAGTCAAGGGGACTCCTTCCAAATGCTTTCAGCAAGCCTTGAGTCTGGGCCGTGTCCCTTCTATCTTGATTTGCTTTTTTCCAGGATTAAAGAGGTAAAATGCAGTTAGACTGAAAGGGGGAAGCAATGAACTCGAACTGGACATTACTTGAGACCATCTTCGAAGACCCAACATTGTGCACATCCTTCATCCATGTCAGTGTTATTAGTTTCACATCAAAAGCAGTTCTGAGGTTGTTTAGGGTATAACTGTATTTGTTTATATTTCAAATTAAATGAATCAGTAGTTCTTCTTTAATTGTCCCTATGTAGCTAAAAGAACACGCTGTTTGAGCAAAACACTTTTTAAAGAGTGGAAGTCTGATAGACTACCTTACCATGTCATAATATTAAGGGCTGAACCTAATGCATGTGTCATTTTGAAGTCCAGTGTCTCAGTAAATTTCTTTCAATAAACCCTTCTGAGTCCCAAAGCCTGTTCTTAGGAAAATCACAATCCTCTCAAGGTGGCATGCAGTTGTAAATTAATTTTCTTCAGAAAGGAAAAAAGAAATTGTTTTCTATTTTACAAATCTTTGCAGTTTTGTCTTAAAGAAAATTAAAGGAGATTAAAGTTTCATTATATTAGCCGTTTAAAAAACAAACAAACAAAAAAATAAACAAAACAAAAAAAACCCCAATCCACTTTTGGAGCTTTAATATAGACTAGAGGGATGTACTAGGAAAAGCACAGGAGCTAACAGCACAAATGTGAAAACTGTATTAGTTTAGAATGGTTGTGTGTATATACTGGGCACATCTCATTGTGCTTTGCTATTATTACTAGCAACAAAATCAGTCTCCCCTCTCATGTACAAAATGAATGAAGCATTTTTGACTGAAATAAAGGAACTGTTTTGTCAATCTTACACAACTTTGCATTCGCATTTTTCAAAGACTTCCAGGGGCTGGAAAGTTCTTCCAGTTAATAAAAAAGCATAATTTCCTCATTCAGCTGTTGAAGCCGTACTCACACCATCTCACGTGGCTACTGTGGAAAGAACACATACACTGGCAGCCTACCCACAGCCAGTCCGTGTGGGCAGGCACCCTGCCCAGAAAAATCAAGATGTAGAAGTTCCCTAAAGGAGGACTCCTTTAACATGTTTCCACATCTTCTGAAGTGGTGTAAAACTGCAGCCTCCCTCCTTCCTTCCTCTGAAGGAGGTGAATTTCCTGACATCATGGCTGTCAGAGCTCCCTCCTGTGTGAGCTGTGGCAGTATTTTGGTGAACACCCAAATACCTAGATACCACTCTGAGCACCGCTTTGCTGAGCTAGCATAGGTGATCTGTCAGCAGCCTCTCCAACAGGACATTCATGGAACAAACTCCAAAAGAGTGTTCCAGTTGTTACCAACATGCATTTTTATGCTTTGGTGAAAAGTCAGTGGCAGAGAAAGTTCCTCAGGCAAACACCACTGTGACCCTTCCCTCTCCCATTTCCCACTTGTGGAATATAATCTCTTGCTTCATATAGCACCTAATTTTACCTTCCAGTCCCTTCTTAAAGTTCATGTGTCAAATCAGCTCTTAGGTACACATTTGTGTAAATACAATTGCGGAGGATATTGGCATCATTGCTTTGCAGTAAGACAAAGCATACTGTGCAGTCTTTATGACTGCACAACTGCTGGCCTTCTGCCCTTTCCCTAACGCTTGCCTTCACTGCACCACAGCTGCTACTTCTACCTCTGCTATAAATGCATCTGAGTAGTCCCACGGGAAACTCTACACTTCAACCTTGAGAGAAAGGAAAAACTTATCACGCTCTCCTTGCTGGTCTGACGTCCAGCACGCTCCCTGGCTCAGCTAGAAAGCTTGAGGGAGGATCGCGTTATCTATCTCAAGGGCTGCCACATCCACACGCTCTGCCCAGCTCTGCTGATGCTAGTGGCAACTCTCCCCAAATGGCTGGTTCTCTCTTGGTAAAAATTACTGCATATAAACATATGTTTATACACAAGCCAAAGGAAGATCACAAGGTACAATATTTTAGTTGGGGAAAAAACAGCAACGGAGTCCTTCAGAGCGTGGAGGCCCTACCACATGGGCCACAGGAAGTCTACGTGAATACACTCCTAGGTCCAAACACAAGGACTACAGCAATTTCAGACAAAAATCAAATGAAGTCTTATCTATTGAGCAAGAAAAGGGGGGGAAGCAGATATACCATGAGCTTCTGTGAGATTCCTCTAGTGTGTTATTCTTTTTAAGTGGAAACATGTGGTGGAAGATTAAGCAGCATCCTTTTAATCTCCGATTGTCCAGCTCCCCCTGCTGTAATTACATATTGGACACAAATGGCAACAGATGTTCAGCGTCTAAGCTAAGAATTATATACTTACTCAATATCCCAGTGATTCAAAACACTGATTGGGAGGCTAGAATTTAAATTTACATGGAGTGACAAATGAAAGAGTTCCTAGACATGGGTAAGGCACAGAGAATATTAATGCGAACTTGAAGATGCACCCTTAGTGGAAGGAGACAAACAGATTCTGGATACTAGTTAGAGTGTTTTTAATTACTGCAATTTCTCCATGAATTGTTTTAACCCATCCTCATCCTTATAAAGCTGAGCCTCCATTGTTATTTTTCACATAACTTAATCAAATCTCTGCAACCCTGTGCGTACAGATAGATAGAAGGTTCTATCTAATCATTCCATTATAAATCCAGTGGGCAGTCTAATTTCTCCATATTAAACCTAATAAGAACAGATCTATCAGCATGCATTTTATCTTGTTTGTTTTCCTTAAGATACGCACTTGTCCATAATCCAACTACATAAAAGATATTTGCCTGATTTGCTGAGAATTTTAAACAAATAGTTACTACTTCGTTTCACTGGACTTCCTTTTCCTTGGATTATCACAGTACTAGGAAAGAAGATGCTTTAAACTGGAGAGGTGCCTTACCCAACATAGACATGAATCAATCTTCCCCAAAATTTCAGGGTATCAAAATCAGAGAGAGAAAGCAGTTCTAGGGGAACTCAGGCATGTGAACTTCCACAGATTGTATCTCCCTGCAATCAGTCTCTAACCTCCTAAAAGAGCAGACTTACTCCACTTTCTCCCAAACATACAACTACTTCTACCCATACTTTGGGTACCAGTTCAAACCCCATAATCTGATTCCTCCCACTGTAGTGGCTCAGGCAGAAATGCAGATTTGAATGTTCTGAACACTCAGAGGGTGCATATGCCCACAAACAACAGTGTGTCTGAGCATGACATAAATCCCTTTACTCATATGAACATCGCAATTGAGACCAAACACTTGTTTACCAAAACATTTTCCGACAGATAACTGGAAACACTTTTAAGTCCATTAGTTCCACTGAACATTACTGAAAATGTTGTCTTTTAAAAGTGCATTTTATTATATATGATTTAATTTTTCTTGCAAGATCACAGGCTGGGATGCAAACCAATCTACTGTTTGCTGCCAGATGGTATGTTGGAAGGGTATAAACTTATTTCACACAGAGCGCTATGTGGCATGAGAATGCTGTTCTTACACTTCTAAACAGTCGTGCCTCTTTGAATGGTTTAGATTTACATTATTCTTTCAGTAAGCTTATAAGCTCTTCCCATTTTAGCTAAAGCCTTGTGAAGTTACTAGATAAATACCACCTTCCGTGAAATAGTTACAGATAACTATTCTGTCTCTCCCTCCTTAAATTTACTACCTGCAGAGCTCCAAAAGGACAGCAGGGCAGCTGACCCAGGCTCTGGGCTGATGTGCATAAGCCCAGAAAAAAACACCATTGCCAGGTATTAAAGCAGCTGAGAAACTGATTCACAGACCCTGATGCAAACACATTCTGATAAACGAAGTAACCTCGGTGCGAACCAGTGTGCCTCCAGCCTGCACCAGGTCCCCATGAAGACAGGGACAATCTGAAGCCAAGAAGGCCAATGGCATCCTGGGGTGCATCAAGAAGAGTGTGGCCAGCAGGTCGAGGGAGGTTATCCTCCCCCTTTACTCTGCCCTGGTGAGGCCACATCTGGAGTACTGTGTCCAATTCTGGGCTCCACAGTTGAAGAAGGACAGGGAACCGCTAGAGAGGATAGAACAGAGGGCAACAAAGATGATTAGTGGCTTAGAACATCTCTCTTATGAGGAAAAGCTGAGGGACTTGGGTCTTTTTAGTCTGGAGAAGAGAAGACTGAGGGGGGATCTGATCAATGCCTATATATACTTAAAGGGTGGGTCTCAAGAGGAGGGGGCCAGTCTTTTTTCAGTGATGCCCAGTGACAGGACAAGAGGTAACGGGCACAAACTTGAACATAAGAAGTTCCATCTAAACATGAGGAGGAACTTCTTTACTTTGAGGGTGGCAGAGCACTGGAATAGGCTGCCCAGGGAAGTGGTGGAGTCTCCTTCTCTGGAGACATTCAAAACTCACCAGGACATGTTCCTTTGCAACCTGCTCTAGGTGGACCTGCTTTGATAGGGGGGTTGGACTAGACGATCTCCAGAGGTCCCTTCCAACCCCGTATCATTCTGTGATTCTGTGAAGCATATGCTCCACCAGCCCGTAGCCTTGGTCTGCCGTGGGAAAAAGATGATGATGTCTCCAACAGCATCAGTATCTCCAGAAAGACCATCTATGTATTTTACCTGAATTATGAGAACAAAGATTAAATCCGTCAAAATGCTTTGGGAAGCATGCTAGTGGGCACATGCCATGTGTCAATACATAGCCATCATGTAGACAAACAAAGCAGTGTTCAATTTGTGCCTCAATTTCACAGCTTCTGTGCAGCAATCCTGCATGGCTACCATGTGCATTTCAATTTTCTATATAATTGCTTTGGAAAAGGAGGTGGAAAACCTTACTCTCGCTTTCCTTCAGCAAAGCAACGCACAGTCTGCACCCGCTGCTAAAAATTGTATCAGTATCAATCTCCTCAGCATCACAAACACACCCACATGTGTCTGAATGCTGAAATGCTTATTTTGCAAAGAGTGTGCCAAAAGATTTACTTACTCTTTAGAACTGTTTAATGATGTTGTGGGGATCAAAGGAGCAAGCATTTTCATGACAAAAGGAATTTGTACTTCAGGCTCTACAGCACAGACAGTGATTAGTGAGTCACACATAAGAAGTGTCTCGCTTTTCTCTTTTTAAATAGCTGTTGTAGCATTTACCTAAACATTATGGTGCTGAATCAGTAGTTTCGCAAGTCTTCCCAGTGATTGCTTGAACTGCTCACCTTTACCTGGTAATATCCTGGTGATAATTCATCCCCTGAAAAATGTGTTGAGCGCAGTTACTTGGCTTCTAGCTGCCAGGCAGACATTAAGTATACATCCAGGATTTCCTGGAGGGGTAGGATAGGAACCATTGTATCTGAAGGAGATTTAAAAATATCAGTTCTGAAAAATATGTTTATTCACAAACAAAAAAGAATTAGAAAGTGTCTTATTGTAGAGCTCAGCTTACCCAAGGCAACATTTGAATTTAATGACTTAATTTCTCTAAAACAAACAAACAAACAAACAAAACTACCCAGAGCCAAAACATCTACTCCCATTGCAATACAACCCCCATCCTCCTCTTGACTTAGGATGAGGTTTATGCCCCACTCCTCCCTCCTCCCCCACTACAGCCCCCACCTTGCTGACTTCCTTCCTAAGCAATTCTATTTCTCTCTCCTCAATAGTGGTCAATGATGATAATGATAAGCCTTCCCCTGCTCTTAGTGCTCTCCCTGCCCCTTTCCCTGGAGAGTGTCCCTGCAGTACCGTTCCCTCTGCAGCTTTGTCACATTGGTGCTACCCAGATGGTTCATCCCATGGTGGTACTGGTTTGCTGTTGGAAATTGGGAGCCAGTAAGAGGAGAACAGGATTTTCTTTTTCAATTGTATGGAATAAATGGTTGTTTTGTGGATGCTGTGGTCACGGTCTGACATCTGAAAATATTAAATGAGTTGGGCTTTTCTTCATTCTGTATTCTCCCTTGCTAAACAAAGGAAGCTTTCCATGCTGAAAACGGAAAGCTTTGCAGAGACTTTCCTTTAACTGGTGTTCTAGGAAAAGCCTACAGCTTCTTGATGGAAATTAAAACTGGATGAAAACAAGCCATTTTCTCCCCAAAAGCATTCTTATTTTTGATCTGCTAAGATTCTTTTTCCACTTTTACAGATGTGCCACTAAACTTTGCACTAAAGAATGTGCCTCATTCTTTCACTAGCAATTCCCTTCATTCCCTTCAGACAGTTCATTAGCAATCTCCCTTCATTTTTTGTTGCTTTTCCTCAGTGTCTCAACTGGGGGGACCTTCAGGCATCAGATTTGCCACTGTAGTGACAGAGGCTCCAGTGGGCAGCATACCCCATAGCCTCTTCTGCGTCATAGAATCATTTAGGTTGGAAAAGGCCTTCAAGATCATTGAGTCCAACCATTAACCTAGCACTGCCAAGTCTACCACTAAACCACGACCCTAAGTGCCACATCTACACATCTTTTAAATACCTCCAGGGATGGTGACTCAACCACTTCCCTCAGCAGCCTGTTCCAATGCTTCACAACTCTTTCAGTGTGGAAATTGTTCCTAATATCCAATCTAAACCTCCCCTGGCACAACTTGAGGTCATTTCCTCTTGTCCTATCACTTGTTGCTTGGAGAAGAGACTGACCCCCAGCCCCAGCTCTCTACAACCTCCTTTCAGGTAGTTGCAGGGAGCAGTAAGGTCTTCCCTCACCCTCCTCTTCTCCAGGCTGAACAATGCCAGTTCCTTCAGCTGCTCTTCATAAGACTTGTTCTCTAGACCCCTCACCAGCTCTGTTGCCCTTCTTTGGACACGCTCCTGCACCTCAATATCTTTCTGGTAGTGAGGAGCCCAAAACTCATGTGGCTTAGTCCCCTCGTGCATGATAACCCCTGACATGACTCTATTCTTGTGAAAAAGCAGGCTGAGTAAGACACTTCTCTGTCTTCTTTGGTGCTTGTCTTAAAATCCCTGCTCTGTGGAGCAGGAAAATATGTTTCACCCCAGCACATGGTCCTAGCCCTGCCACTGTCCTCATCTGCCAGCCCACGATCCTGCCACTGAGCCCAGATGGCTTCAGCGCAGGTGCCTCTGCTCACCTATGCACCAGCTGTATGTCAGAGCTTGGTGCATACTTCTGCTGCCAGATACTCTATTTTAAGAGCAGACACTCTGTTACCAGGAACTCTGAAAAACTTAGGGTCCCAGATTGTAGGAAAAAACACTGTTCAAAAGAAAATGTTACTGGAGTGAGAGTGTTATGCATGATTCATGGGCAACACGATACCTGAAATATTTCTGTGATGCATTTTTCTCAAAGAGCAGTTAGGATTTCAAGAGAACATGCCAATGTACCCACAGTATTTCTGTACAGCTCCTTGAATAGATACTGGTAAATGTATCTGAAGGAAAGATTTTAAAGCTGTACTGACTCCTGTGTCAAATACAAGCCAAAAACTTGCCATTTTCCCCTGCCTGGTGGCTTAGTACTGGGTGGGGAGGAAACACAAATTTATTTGTTATTCTGCCATTAAGAAAAATAATTTAATATCCTGACAAAGCACATTTCAGAGATGCTAACTCAAGAGCCCTAGCCAAATAATCATTTCCCCAAAATGGGGAATATTCAAATGAAAGCTCCAGGCTTGGGCAGAGTAGAGAGAAAAGTCTGCAATACCATCAGTCATATTAGATTGGGAGACTGGCATAAAAAGCAGATTGCTCTGCTGGAACTGATGCTTGGCTTTTTGAGGAAACAAACAAGTTATTCTTTCTAATGGGGCTAAAGGTGCACACAGCTAAGGCAAAGATGGCTTGCAGGATGCCACATGCCTAGGGACATGTTTTCCCTTTAGCTGAAGAACAGAGGGAGATTCTTTCCGGGTTGGGAGGAGAGATGGCTTCAAGGTGTGAGACAAAATCAGCTTGCTGTTGATTCCAAATGAGAATTTCAGAGCCAGTCAATAAAATTCATATTCCTGACTTCATGTCTAAGCTCCTAGGTAGAAATGCTCTGAGAGGCAAGGAACACCTGCAAATTTTACTTACGCTAACTGCAGCTGCAGGAATTCTGTATCTTTGAAACTACAGGTCATTTTACATAGCCACCTTTTGACAGATTGAAGCATTTAATATTTTAAATGTGGTATTTTTTATTATCATGTCAAATATTTGAGATCTGCAACTTCCCCTCTGCTAAGGCAAATTGCACAGACCTCACATGGTTCATCGCATCTAACTTGTCAACATTCTTTTGTTAAAGCGTTGACACCCGAACAGATGGTATTCCCGGAGTGATCTCGCTAATAATCAGAAGTACTGCCCCCTGCCTCCTTTTTTCATTGCGATTTAGCTATGCCGCTGCACTGGAGCTCATGCTTGATTGATTACCTGCTATTGCCTCTGCTTCCTTTGCAGATCTACTGCCTCAGGACTGCACTGCCCCATCTTACAAGACCTCCTTTCTTTGTCCCTGGATGTGTGCCCTGGCATGTCACATTAGTAAAATGTATGTTGTTCAGATGAATCCACCTCCTCAAGAGATCAAGGCAAGTCTGTATCGGGAACCAGTTCTCTTTACTGTTTATTTATGTCTGTGCCATCACCTGGGATTTATTGTGATTAGCTCTGAAGACACTAAGCAGCGCTGAACCAAGAACAGATTCCTGGAGAAACCTGATGTTAACACCCTCATTACCTGTATTACTCCCATGGCCCATGAGCAATGATGATTTTAACCCACCTTACTGCTTCCTTTGTACAGTTGTAATTTTTCATTTATCAGAGGGAGCTATTCAGATAATTCTCAGAAATCAGAGTAAATCATGTCAACAATGACTTCTTGCTTTATTTAAAACTATGAAATTGGAGAAAATTTATTCTACCTGGAAGTAATGTTGAATGACATTTTGCAATCATATTTTAATTTTTGCCCCACTCTTGGTAAGGCAAAAGGTTTTCCAGGAGTCTTCTTAGAATCTATATCAAATGAGCCAGTTTAAAGTTTCTAGGGTTAAACCAATTACAGTTTCTAAAAATCAGCATATCATTAACTTCTACCAGTACTTTGCAACTTCCTTGCTAAAAGTCAACAGTGAATGTTCATCAAATATCTCAGCCAGTTCTTGCTTTGCCAACAAAGCAAAAAACACTAGCATGCATTGTATTTATCAGCTGTCTTCCTTCTGTCTTCACGAATTTATATTTTTTTTAACATGAGCAGGTTATGAAAAGTTGTCCTCCTTAAATCCCTTTCCCACAGCAATCTTTCTTTTCTTCTCTGGCTTCTCCTCCAGTCTGCACTCTTTCCACTCCAGGTTTTATTTACCCAGATGTCTTAGGGTTGGGTGGTTTTTATCCTCCCCACTCTGATGATTCTTTTCCAGGAAGGAACTGCCATATTTGATGAGATCCAAAGCCCTCCTGTTTCAGCCTCTTGGCTCTGGCACTGGCTAGTTTCAACTGCTTTAGAGGCAGACATTGGCTAGCCTGCTGCCCAAGGAGCCTCTTTCTGATTTCTGATGCTTAAGGGTTATTTTCAACTTCATCCTTCCTCCCTTCTCCTTTTCCACAATCATATTTTTAAAGCACACTTCAATACAACTAGAGGCAGGATAATGAGAGTAAAATCCAATCACCTGTTTTTCACGGGGATCAACCGTGAATCTTCTGAGCCAAGCCTTTGACAGAGAAATAGGCAGTTTCCATAATGGAACTGTGAATCAAAACATATTCCATTGACGGTGGGAGGGATTATTATTGAGCTACCATTCTATAAAATGGAAATGTATTTTTGAACTATTGCTTTTTGTACATATTACTTCGTGTTCACTATACTTAAGCACATAGCATTCCTTGGTTCAAGAGACGATTCATTATTGCTGTGTGAAATTTCGGTGGTTACTCTTACTGCAATACTTAGCACGTGCAACTTTAAAACTTTCTAAGTATGTTATATTAAATGCATACAGTCAAAATGAATAGAATATATTATATAGATAATACAATATGCATAATGAGTATCACACATGAATAATATGCAGCAATAACATATCATGCTCCTGAAAGTATTCCTATATATTCATACCGGCCTCTCTGACAGATGCAAGGGCTACACATACTAAGTACTGCACATTTTCTAATTAATGCTGACCGAAGATGTGACACCAAGTTAATTGTTCTAAATGCAGTAGAAAAAACAATAATAGCATATTGTGTGAATGCACAAAAAAATGCAAGCAAATTTTTGAGTCTTTTTCTTCACTCAGGAAGGGAGCAAACCACCTCAGACCTCAAGAAATTACGGAGAAGACCTTGGAGAAAAACAGGCCACAGAGCTGAAATGGTGCCACAATGCCACGGCCATGGGCTGCCCTCCTTGTTAGAAGGCTGTTGACAACACCAAAGCTACTGCGTAGACCTGCAACCAACCTTTGGGGCACCCAGAATCAGCAGCTTGTTTTCAGCTTGTCGTGGTTAGCTTTGGTGTTTTCCATCACATCTCAAGTCCTGGAGGCAAGCGATCATATCACTACCTTAACTTGTTTTTGCAAAATGATTTCTAGCCTCAAAGTTTGCAGAGAAGTGCCTAACAAATGTGCTGTGAATAACTCAGAAGCTAGAAGGCAAATGTGAAAGATTTTTAACTTATTTTCCCAAGTCTTATGCGTTACACTTCCATGCCTATTTTAGCCTGACTCATCTTGACTAAAAGCTTGGCAATAGCAAAGGTTGCCAGTGACTCTAAACAACATTTGGGTGAGAAACTAGAAGGCTGGCAGAGGTAACAGCATTTGCTGATAAAAAATAAATCTCCCAGTTAATCAGCAAAGTCATGTGTCTAGTAGCCTCACCACTTGAACCCCGGGCATGCTGGATGGCATGTCATGAAGTGGTGGAGCACAGAGCAGGGAGGAGAAACTGCTGGAGTGAGCCCGTGCATCCGGCATCACGCTGCCCTTGACAGCTCACCCGCCACAGCTCCAGGGAGCACACCACTGAAACCTGCAGTTCAGCACACAAGAAATGAACTGTAATTTATTCTTTGCTCTGGCCCCGGTTTAGCAAGTGCCTGCCCAATTGTTTGCAGGATCAGAAGAAAAAGTGAAATTACATTTTTCAGTGGCCTATACACTACATGTTACAAGGAGGAATTTTTAAAGAAAAAAAAAAATCCTCAAAATTGTATTTTTTCTCTCGGTTATCAGAGTCTATTCTAAAGCATTCCTCTTAAGGCACCATTCATAATATTTGACTAACCAGCCATCTGTGATATGAATGTGTTTTCAGGTTTTGCACCTTATTTTAGGGGCTCTTCATGTTCTCATTACACCACGAAAATAACAGAACACTAGCACTGAAAGTCATCTGAGCACAAAGGTGACCTTTTGTTTGGTAGCAGCTGATGAAGTTGCCTACAGGTGAGATAAACAACAGGAGAAACTATTTCTACAATAATATATCTCTTTAAAGAAAAAACATAAACATCTGTAATTTCTCAGACAAGAATAAACGCATGTTTAAAGTCTCCCTAAAGCCTTCTGCCTGATACACTCCCAGAAATTAGCTTATCTTCCATGACATATTTTATCTGCCCAAGCAGCTAACCAGGGCAAGCTTCAGCATTCCTCAGATTCAGGCTTACCCAGTGGCAAGCTCCCAGAGTTAGAGCAACCGTGATGTTACGGTGAAAGTAAGCCAGTGCACAGAGATCCCAAAAGGCCGAAAAGCCTTAGAATTAGTGCTAATTCTCGTGGCCTTTAAAGACTGCTAGAAACACATACCCAGCACCAGGGATTGGGACAGGACTGTTAGCAGCCTAGACTTATGTTGGCTTGAGTCACTCAAAAAACCACTCGCAGAAGCACAAGTCAGTCATTCCAGAAGATTTTAGGCAATTATTCCTATTTTCACAGAATCATATCACAGAATCACAGAATCTTAGTGGTTGGAAGGGACCTTTGAGATCATCAAGTCCAACCACATAAAAAAAAAAACAAACCACAACACACAAAAACAAACAAACAAGCAAACAAAAACAAACAAACAAACAAACAAACAAAAAAAAAGCACCCACCAACTAAACCCCACACCCACAACCTCACACACAACACCCCACCACAAACCAACAATCCCGGGCACTAGAGCATGCCCTGAAGAGCCATGTCTACACGTTTCTTAAATACCTCCAGGGATGGTGACTCCACCACCTCCCTGGGCAGGCTGTTCCAGTGCTTGACCACTCTCTCAGTAAAGTAATTCTTCCTAATATCTAATCTAAACCTCCCTTGCCGCAGCTTCATACCATTTCCTCTGGTCCTGTTGTTATTCCCTTGGGAGAAGAGGTTAACCCCCGCCTCTCTACAGTTTCCTTTCAGGTAGTTGTAGAGGGCAATGAGGTCTCCCCTCAGCCTCCTCTTCTCCAAACTAAACATGCCCAGTTCCCTCAGCCTCTCCTCATAGGACTTGTTCTCCAGACCCCTCACCAGCTTGGTGGCTCTCCTCTGGACACGCTCCAGCACTTCAATGTCTTTCCTGTAGTGAGGGGCCCAAAACTGAACACAGTATTCGAGGTGAGGCCTCACCAGTGCCGAGTACAGAGGCATGATGACTTCCCTGCTCCTGCTGGCCACGCTATTCCTGATACAAGCCAGGATGCTATTGGCCTTCTTGGCCACATGGGCACACTGCTGGCTCATGTTAAGCCGGCTGTCCACTAACACTCCCAGGTCCTTTTCTGCCGGGCAGCTTTCCAGCCACTCAGCCTCAAGCCTGGGGTTGTTGTGACCAAAATGCAGGACCCGGCACTTGGCCTTATTAAACCTCATCCCATTGGCCTTGGCCCATTGGTCCAACCTGTCCAGATCCCTCTGTAAAGCCTTCCGACCCTCAAGCAGATCAACACTCCCACCTAGCTTGGTGTCATCCGCAAACTTACTGAGGGTGCATTCAATCCCCTTATCTAGATCATCAATGAAGATATTGAACAAGACTGGCCCCAAAACTGAGCCCTGAGGGACACCACTGATGACCGGCCGCCAACCAGATTTTGCTCCATTAATCATAACTCGCTGGGCACGGCCATCCAGCCAGTTTTTTATCCAGCGGAGGGTACACTTGTCTATGCCATGATTCTCCAGTTTCTCCAGGAGAATGCCGTGAGGGACGGTGTCGAAGGCCTTACCAAAGTCCAGGTAGACAACATCCACAGCCTTCCCCTCATCGAGAAAGCAGGTCACATGGTCATAGAAAGAGATCAAGTTGGTCAGGCAGGACCTCCCTTTCATAAACCCATGCTGGCTGGCCTTGATCCCTTGGCTGCCCTGCACTTGCCTTGAGAGCTCACTCAAGATGATCCTCTCCATGATCTTTCCCGGTACCGAGGTCAGGCTGACAGGCCTGTAGTTTCCGGGATCCTCCTTCCGGCCCTTCTTGTAGATGGGCGTCACATTGGCCACCCTCCAGTCATCTGGCACCTCTCCTGTTGACCAGGATTGTTGATAAATAATGGAGAGAGGCTTGGTGAGCTCTCCTGCCAGCTCCCTGAGAACCTTTGGGTGAATGCCATCCGGCCCCATAGACTTATGCGTGTCCAGGTGCATAAGCAAATCATTAACTACTTCCTCCTGGATTACAGGGGAGTTGTTCTGTTCTCCATTCTTATCTTCCAGCCCAAGAAGCTGAACACCCTGGGGGTAGCTGGTCTGACTATTAAAGACAGAGGTAAAGAAGGCATTAAGTATCTCAGCCTTCTCCTCGTCCTTGGTTGCAAGGTTTCCCCCCGCATCCAGTAAGGGATGGACATTCTCTGTCACTCTCTTTTTGTTGATGTATTTATAGAAACTTTTTTTGTTGTCCCTTATATTAATTGCCAGGTTGAGTTCCAGCTGGGCTTTTGCCTTCCTGATTTTTTCTCTGTATGACCTAACACAATCTCTGTACTCCTCCTGAGTTGCCTGTCCCCTCTTCCAAAGGTGGTAAATCTTCCTTTTTTCCTTAAGTCCCATCAAGAGCTCTTTGTTCATCCAGGCCGGCCATTTTCCCCGCCCTTTAATTTTGCGCCTCATGGGGACAGCCTGCTCCTGGGCCTTTAGGATTTCCCTCTTGAAGAGCGTCCAGCCTTCCTGGGCTCCTTTGTCTCTCAGGACTACCTCCCACAGGACTCTCCCAACCAGGGTTCTGAACAGGCTAAAGTCTGCCCACCGGAAGTCCAAGATGGAGGTTTTGTTAACCCCCTTCCTTACCTCACTATGAATGGAAAACTTAACCATTTCATGGTCACTAAGCCCAAGACGGTCTCCGACCTCCACGTCCCCCACTAGCCCTTCTTTGTTTGTGAAGAGTAGGTCTAGCAAGGCACCTCCAAGTAGGTCTAGCAAGGCATAGAATTATTTAGGTTGGAAGGGACCTCTTGAGATCCCCAAGTCCAACCTCCCAGTGCAAGCAGGGTCAGCTAGACAAGATTGCCCAGAACTGTGTCCAGTCAGTTTTTTAATACCTCCAAGGAGACTCCATAGCATCTCTGGGCAAGCTGTGCCAGTGTTTGACTACCTTCACAGGAAAAAGTGTTTATTGTGTTCAGATGGAAATTCATGTGTTTTCATTTATGTCCACTGCTTCTTGTCCTGTCACTGGGCACCACCGAGAAGGGACTGGCTCCATCTTCTCCATCCCCTCCCATCAGGTATTTATTGATTGATAAGACCCCCACAAACCTTCTCTTCTTCTGGTTGAACTTTCCAGTCCCAGCTCACCTCATATGAAAGATGTTCTAGTGCCTTGACCATTTTCCTCCTATTGTTCATTTTAAGGTATTGGGACACCACAGATAAGCTGCTGCATATTTTCAAAATAACAGGGTTTGGTATGTAAGATCCTCTATGCTGAGCAAGTAAGCCCAGAAGATTTGGACTGTCTGCAGCAGTGAAAGGTCTGCACTTCGGAAACGTGTCCCACTGTGACTGATGAGCTGCAATCAGACCTGGCAAATTGAACTTCTCTTATAGCACAAACTTATGTGATTTTGGAGAAAGTCCCTTATGCCAGGCTGTAAGATGGCTGCTGCTGCAATCACATTGGTGAGGAGGCAATGAAAATTGGCTTGTGACTGTGACCAAAACCACAGAGCTTGTGACAACTGAATTGTGGTTTTTGTAAATAAAGGCTTCTGGAGGGAAGCAGGAGAGGGGGCAAGGGTACACTCTAGGACGTGACCCGGAGTTCTGCTGACAAGAACTATCTCCATAACAGAAGCACTTTGCTGGTAGGAAATGGCTTTACACCAGCTCCACAAAACTGCATCTGAGGATACTTTGAGCTTCATGCGTTTAATAGAGACATGCAATGCTGGCTCTTCTCATACACTCCCCTGCAGCTCAGCTGGTATTTCACACATTTCCAAAGCAGAGATGAAGTCTCTTTACCGTGCCACACGCAGGCCCAGCGGTTGGCCTGGTCTGTGACCCACCACTCAGCTGTGACTTGAGAAAGGGCTGGAGGCACAGGCGTCCGTGGCAGGGCTCTGCAACTGGAGCAACACTCTAGCCAACCCTAGTCCTCCAGCCCCGCTCTTGATCCAGTATGAATCCTGAGGACTGTTAAACAGGGGTTTTTTATGGATGGCAAGAGAAGAGATCTGAAAGATTTGCTCCCGGTCTTGACCAGGACTTTTCCACCCAGCATCCCACCTTTGCCTGGGTTTCTGAGCACTTCCATTCTCCACCATGTTCCAACAGGGAGGGCAGGAAGTGGGGATGTCCACCGGTTCTAGTAAGGGCAGGAGGCCACACGTGTGCTAGTAGATGGACAGAATTGATGGACCAGAAATTAAACAGTCCCAAGAAATCCACCCCAATGGCAAAAACTTCTTCAGAGAAAAAAAAAAAAAAGACTTAAAGTGTGTGGACCAGTGTGATCAATTAGCATTTTTTTGCCTTGTGGATTTGTTTCAGTTTGGTTTTTGTAATTACTTAAATGCAGTGTTCTTCACAACAGACATAATTCACAGGCCTTTAATGCCATGCCTTTCAAAACAAACATGAGTCACAGCCCCTAGGTAAACTTCCTGGGCTGGCAGTGAATATCATTATTGTGTGATAGAGTGCAGCAAGCTGTTTGCCAGATTACTCAAGCTCCTAAGGCTAACAAAACGCATTGCCGTTTATTTATTATGCTCATGATAATTACAATTATCATCACTGCAGTGCCAATCTGTTTGCTGCAGAATGAAGGCCTCTTCATGATGTCTCCAAGGATTCAATGTTAGGCCTGAGTAGTTAGCCAAATTATGGGGCCTTGCAGGATTGTTTTTTCTGCAAGAATGAGGACTTACTAAGAGGTATCAAGCAGCATTCTCCTGCTCAATTAACAACCATGTGCAGGAATGCCAGGAAACCCCTGCTACAAACCTCCCATTCTGTACAAAGTACTGTTTTGGTCTTTGGTTTGGGCACTAACTGTTTTCCAAGACAATATCCAAGCACAGGTTCCAGCTCAATATCATGTACACTGAACTTAAATATATATTTCCATTTCCCCACAATGTGTATATAAGGATCCATAGAAATTACATAATGTCTGAGTATGTGTACAAAGTAAACATGAATCTGCTTCTGCCTTTATTTCTAGCCCATTCCTCATTACATTTTAGCACCAAGAAGGAGGAGTCAGAACATACTGAGACATTAGGCCAGGGAGAGTAGCAAAACCCAGATTGTGAGCAGAGGGGGTGGAAACATAGAGTGTAGGCAGGTGAGAAATGTGAGATCATTTATCCAACCCTGCAGCAGTCTAAAAGAATACTTAGCCTCATATGGTGCTTTAAATCTTCAAAATCCTCAACGAACATTAGTCAAACTAATGAAATTAGTCATTTAAGGTCATATTCTTTTTATTTTCATTTTAAAGGAATTTTTCTTAGTTGATTTTGATGAGTTGCATTAATTTAAAACTCTACAAATGAGTTCTCTTAACTTGCCTTGCATTTCCCTTCACGTATTTCTGGTAGAGTGTCTCCAGGTTATCTGAGCATTGGTTCCTTGAAGGCTCTTGGCATAATCAAATAGTATATTTCCTGATAACACATGTTACAGTGTTAGGTGACATTTCTCAAACAAGATAGGACTAGATCTTTGGGATTCACTTTAGCTAATTGGGTTTAAAGAGTTGTCACTGCACCTTCACTTTACTGAGGCACAAGTATGTTCAGTACAAATGCATTAATCTCTTTCATTTTCATACACAATGAGATGCTAAATTACAGCACTTAATATAAGCCACTACGCTTACCTCAGTGGGAGTTGTAGATCATCCTCACTAGCGTAAAATCATTGCAAATCATCTCACCACACTGTACCTTGGCAGTTCAAATATGGATCTAAAACTGAACTACAAACTGAAGTCAGCTCTTGGATTGTATTAGCGTTCTTATTAGTCATTTGCATTCTCTTAATTATGAACCACTAGATAGTAAGACACGTGATATAAATAGCGCATCTGGTCACACTTTGGACACAGAGCACTAGCAGGGGTCTGTCTCTGCAGAACAGTAAACTAAATCATGCATCACCCAACTTCTAAATATACCAAGGAAGTTTTTGATAGGCATTTGTTATTATTCTGCAGTGAGAGGGAATGTGAGGGGAGAAAAGTGATTCCTGAACATTCACCTTGTCAAATCTCTCAAAACAATGAATGATAAAGGTTCTCAGTAACTGACACTTATTGCATGGCAGCAATTGAGGCAAAAATTACCAAGAGCTGAAACTGTTTATCCTTCATTTTGCTACCATGCATAATAAACCAATTAAGATATATCACGAGCTGCTCACTGATGTTAGACATAAGATGGAGGAACACAATAGATGGAAACTAAATCAGATTGCCAAGGACAAGCATAAAAGAATAACATAAACACATAAGGGTAAAGGAGAAAGCAATGAGCAGGAGACATAGAGGGTAACAAGACTGATTCCATAAATACATTAATAGTAAGAAAGAGACTGAGAAAAGCTTTGTTCACTATAAAAAGGAAAGTGTTACTCTCTTATTTAACAGGCAGGGAAAGTGAGTGACAGATGATGCTGAGAAGACCACAATGGTTAATACCCTTTTTCCATCAAGTCTTCCCTAGAAAAGTGTACCCTGTAAACTACTCTGTTACTATTAGTAACAAAAGACAATAAAAAAGAGGACCGAAGATCCTTCCCTTATGAAGGAAAGATGACAGCAATTGGCTTGGCATGATGGACTTCATCCTAGCATTTCTACAGAACTGTCACAAACAACCTCAAAAGCACCAGCAGTCATCTCTCAGGACAGGAGGAGGACAGATGAGGTGGCAGTAGAAGACTGCAATGGTGCAAAACAGAGCACATCATTAAAAAGGGAAAACCAGAAAAAAGAGGGAATTGCAAACTGGTCTTTGCAACTGCCACTCCTATAAACTTTCTGGAGCAAATGAACACACAAGCTTGCAAAAGGTTTTTACTTCAAATCAGTTTAATTTCTATTTATAAAAGTATAAGAGGGTCTTTTGAATATAAGCAAGGCAGAAGATGTCATCTGGTATGACTTTAATAAGATTTTTTTTATGAGCTGACATACCATTTACACGAGCAAGTTGCAAAACCCATTCTAGAAGGAACTGTGTACATATGTATACCCAAGATTCAGTCCTGTTCAATGTTTTCATTAATAGCTACAACCATGGAATAAGGCTAGAAGAAACTACAGGCACATGGGAATAGAATGCAAAATTATATTTGCAAATTAGAAAAATAGGGGAAAAAAATAAAGTTCAACAGATGCAGTTGTAATATCCTATTCTCAACAGACTGTGCAAATACAAGATGGCGAGAAACAGGTTAGGTAACAGCTCTGCAAAGAAGGAGGTAGGTGTTACAGTCAATGACAAACCGAGCATGAGTCAGCAGCATCACATTGTTGTGAAAATGGCAAGTGTCATACTGAGATATAGAAACAGAAATAAGGTTTTTGAGACATGAATTGATCCTCCTGTTCCGCTTAGCACTGGTAAGAACACAACTGGGCTGGGGCACTGCACTCCAGGAAAGTGTGGACTAGAAGAAAGGAGTTCAGAGGGGAGGAAATACTGAAAGAACTGGGGTATTCAGCTGTAAGCAGAGAGTAAAATGTACAGGGTAGCCATCTTCAAATAAATAGAAAGCTATCACAAAGAGTAAGGGAATAATCTGCTCTCTGCTCTTTGTGGAAATAGTAGCTAGGAGAGAAGGTTTAATTTGCAGCAAGAAAGATTAAATAGTAGGAAAAACATCTTACTGGAAAGCCTAGTGAAGCCGTAAAGTAGATTTCCTGCTGAGGCTGTCTCTCCATCACTAGAGATCTAGTAATATGTTAGAGAAATATCTGTCAGAAATCATATAGGTCTACTTGATCATCTTTAGTGGAACAGACTAGATGACCTCTGGAGGTCCCTTGGACTCTAGGACTATCCTTCAGTTGACACCTGTGTCATTTACGTTGCATAAGCTGACCACAGCAAATGAACCCAAATCTTAATGAGTGAACTTGCTCCTACTGCTTTTGTACATCACTCCACACCTCCCCATCAATGTGTTTGCTGAATACAAACAAATCCTGCAGTACATGTTACAGCTCCCTCTTCTAAAAAAGCAACATTGTTGATTTTTAATTCTGAGACTTTTTAAATTACTTCTCTTTCCATTGTTGGCAATATTCTATCTACCTTGTGTTTAAATAGTCTCGTTTCAGAAAATGTATATATACTTCTCTCTTAAACAGTAAATAATCCTATGTTTAAAATGCGTTCCAAACAGATGTAATATTTTACTAGTACTTTCTGTCCTTTTAAGGAACATCACAAAGATTAAAATTTACTACTAAGTAACTTTAATAGCAAAAAAAACCCAACCAAGGAAATGCTGTATCATGTCATTCCAAACAAGGATTTATCTGTAAGCAACCTATATCAATTGAACTAGAAACCCAAGTTACTTTACATCATGTGCAAGTTCTCTCACAACGCTGGCTTTCCTGTCCCTGTGGGAAAACTCTGAACTGAATTCTGCTCCAGCCAACATTTACAACCCAACTGCTGTAATCAATACTTGCTTAGTGCCTTCCACCAGGGACCCTCAAATAACTGATCAAAACCTGATGCTATTCTCATTTTACCAATGGGAAAATACCAGCAGCCCTGCCTTCACCAAAGATTAAAGACTTCTCGAGGTCAAACAGGAAATCCGTGCCCACATCAGGAATTTTGCCCTTCAGCCCCTACACTTCTTTATGGGTCTGGCTCTAACACTGTTGGTTTGAGATGCCATGTTTTTCTACGTAATGCAGATGCCAAACGCCCAGTTTTAGACTGAGCTCCCTTTTGTGCATAACTAGAGTCACAACGAGCACCCCCATAGATTTTTTTTTTTCAGAATAAACTGTACAGTGTTAACCATTGATGTTTTATTGTCATTGATTTAGTAGCTGCCAGAGAGTTACAGCAGGAGATAGATTGCTGTTATTTTAGCCTATAAAAGATCGTATGCCTCTGTCAGCAAACACTTTGGTTCCTTAAAATAAATAAGTAATCTGAAAGAAAATATACAAGATGGAGAAATCTTTTAGAAAAAAACTTTTTCTTTCTTTCTTTCTTTCTTTCTTTCTTTCTTTCTTTCTTTCTTTCTTTCTTTCTTTCTCTCAAGTGCTGCATTGACTGTTTCTTTCTGGATAACAGAGCTGTGTACAGATTTTCGTGTTTTATAGGCACCTGGAGGGTAAGCTAGGACATTATTCATGCCCCACTGAGAATACTTGTACTGGGCACAGCTGGCAGGGTTTGGGTAGCAGAGGACTGCTGGGGTGACCTGTGTGAGAGGAGGCCATGAACTGCCTTGGACTGATCACAGCCATGTCCAGACAGCTCTGAAGCACAAAAACAACCCATACCTCAAAATTTCAAGCAGTCAGAGGAGCATATGCTCCTCTGTTCAGACATATTTAAGAAATGGTGGCAAGCTCTGGGGGCAGGAGACACAGGAGGACACACCAAAGAAGACCCATGAAGAAAAAGTAAAGAGACAGATTTGGAGGAATGGAAGGGGAGAGGGCACATGGAAAATGCTGCTGGGGACACTGCTGGAGACACCCCCACGGAAGGAGGCACTCCCTGCCAGAAGAAATTTCCCTCTGAGGGACTGCAGCCCGTGGGTGACCCACCAGGGGGCAAGGACACCCTATAGAGACTATGGCATGGATGAGCCATGCTGGAGCAGTGACCCCAGAGAGACTGTGGCTGAGGGCGACTCATACTGAAGTGAGGACACTGAAGAAGGCCTGCAGCTGTGGGTGACTCACACCAGGGCAGGGACAACCCTCAGGGACAGCAGCCCAGGGACAACACATGCTGTGGCAGGGACAGCCCTAATGTATGGCAGCTTGCAGATAAGTCATGCCAGATCAGGGGCATCCCCAAAGGAATGGTGGCTCATGGAGGAACCCAGGCCAGAGCAGAGAGAAGCAAGGAGCAGTCGAGGAAAAGAGCAAGAAGCAAGCATTAGCAGAAAGAAACCATTACATGCTGACCCAACCTCCTGTCCTGCCCATTGCCTGCCAAAAGGAGTTAATGGGAACTTACTGTAGCACACAGGAACAAGGGACGTGGAGACTAGGAAGAAGGGAGGAGAGACGCTGGACTTAAGTTTATCCTGAGGAAGGGGAGGAAATGTGTTTCCCTAGGTGTTTTTTTTAATGTTTGCTTTCCCATCTTTTCTCAATGTCTGAAACAGTAATTAATGGCTTATATTAAATGGCAATAAATTAAGTGAAATTCCTTGAGTAGAGATACTGTTTTCTATGGCAATACTTTGTGCTTTCTCAGTATTCTGGAAAGCAACTTTTCAGATACAGTCATGTAAGCAAATCCACCTTTTGTTTCCTACTTTCTAACTCAGGTTCTAAATTCAGGCCTGCTACAGCATAAGCCAGGTTCGGCCTGTGAATCCAAATTGGCCACTGACGTCAGAAGGACACCCGAGAAAAAATTCACCTATTCAGATCATCAGCAAGAAATGCTATTGTCTTGCAACTAGTTTTTCCAGCTATGCTCAAAATGACAACATGCACTTACATTCCTGTACTTTCAGTGAATAAGAAAACTCACCAACACTGGGAATTTCTGCGCAGCATAAGCACAGGCAAAGCAGGAGAGTGTTGTTGGTGCTTTCATGAGACATCAACTTTGAACAGTTAGCGTTTAGCCAAAAGCTAAGGACTTGGCCACCATACTTCAATTATCTAATTTGTAGGGCTATGTTTCATATATGTTTTAGATTGATTTAATTAGTGTTAATTAACATATCTTTATGTATTATGAGAGACAGCAGATACCCATAAAGATTTTTATACTGAGCCATATGGCAGCCTGCAATACACTAGCCAAAAAAGTATAATGAGGCATATAAAAAAGTCTGCTGCACAACACTCCTTGGTAATTTTGAAAAATGGATGTCAGAGTTTGCACAATACAAGAGATGCCGTCCTGTTTTTGCCTTACCCAGTCTGGCTATGGAAGCTGGATCAAGCTCTGTTTAGGATTATGGAAGATTGCAGACTCCATAGTACCAAGGCTGATCTGAAGGGTGTCAGTTCACATCTCTGGATTTTCCTCTTCCCCACAAAGAAGACTAGATGGAAGTGGGTTTTTTAAGGTTAGGTAGGCTCTAGATGGAAGATATGTCCTGAACGCTTCCCTAGAATCAGGAGATAGGCAGTTCTCTCTTTTGATCTTTTTTGAGGAGTCTCAAAGGTTTTGCGTCATTTGCTGTTAGCCAGTTGTTTAAGATGGTGGCCTTGAGATCCTGCCTGATCCTTTCCAACCCTAACTTGCTAAAACAGGGACAAACAGAGCTTGAAGTGAAGGAGGTGACCAATCTCCACCTCCATCCATGATCTGTCACCTGTCACAGGACAGGGAGGAACCCAAAGCATGAAGCTGTGGGAAAAGCCAAAGAGGTTGAGGAATGGCAGACACATATTCCCAGACAGCATGAGAAACAAACAAATGGTAAGGACAGCAATAAAGTTCCCTTATCTCCTACAGTAAATGTCCACCCACCAATCCCAGGCACAGTCACCTCTGGTCAGGAATCTTGTCCCATGGGGAAGAAAATAGGCCTGGCCTTTTAGTAGCACCTTCCTTTAATTGCTTTGCTGTCACCCATGCAGGCAGAATTCAGGAGTCTTCAGTGACTCAATTTGCCAGAAATGAGACAAGGTGGCTGAAAAACCAACCAAACAAACAAACAACAAGCGACTCCACAAGAAGACTTCCTATTCCCTTCTCCCAGTGTTGAAAGTAGCACTTTGGAAAGAATGCCTTTCACATGGCCATATCTTCATTTTCAGATTATTTTAAGGCCAATTTCAGAGATAAGGTAGGGGAAGAGATGTTGGAATAATATAGGAAAAACTGGAAAATGTGAACATTGCAAGGACAAAAGGTTCCAATTAAGTGTCATTACTGCTCTAGAGATAGAAACATCAAAGAGGTGCTAGAGAGATGAAGAAGTAGGGCTTTCTCACATTCTGGCCACAGGAATGTATAGTGAAAAACAGTACAACCAGAAAACCCAAGATACTCATAAACAAATGCAATCTCCTTCCTGCCACTTGCCCTAATTACTGAACATCTCTACATTCCAGACTCTGCCCTGAGTTCAAAATCAGAGTCTCGACCTTGGCATTTTGGCATCTTGGGTGAGTGCCAGCACCACCAGAGTAAAGGCTGTTCCTTATAGACTCCATTATCCTGGACCCGAAGAGATGAATGTGCCTTACAAGACTGTCATGACTAATAAAATCTGGCAGAAAAGCTTTGCAGGGCTGGAATATTTCTTCTTGCGCTGGTGTCTCTTTTTATCTATATCATACTGACATCTGGTGGGAATGGGCATGAATTGACCTATGTGAGCAGGACTGGACTGCTTCTGCTTTAAAGTAATGGCAGAGAAGAATGAATCCTGAAATGAAAACAAGTTATGTGAGCAGAAAGTGAAAATTATTTATAATTAGACTTCTTTTTAACAATTCAAAGTCTTTCAAATGTAGCTTTTTTAGAGAAATCTGTGAAATATTATTTATCAGTTTTCTCTCTTGTTTTTTTGGGGATAAAATAGGCACAGCTAAAAATTTAATGCACACAGTTGACACAGGATGTGTGGTTATTATTCAAATAGAGTTTTTCACTATGCTTACTACTTCTTTTTATGATGAATCAATGACAAAATACAAACACTTTTTTAGATAGAAGCTGATGCTCCCATCTTTGCAAAATCAAAGATTGGAAGTAAGTTTAACAAAAGACATTCCCCTACCTTCTCAGTTTGTTCAAATGTGCAAACAGAATTAAATTGCTGTGCAGATAAAAAGTATTTTTCTTTCATATAGTATGCAAAATATAACCACAAAAATTAACAATAATTTAAAGTATTCACTTCTGAAAGAGAAAGCATTCAAGTAACAAGGACAAGATTTACAGTGAGTGTCTGAGCTCTTTATCAGCTGCGCCGGTTATCTCATTTACACATCTCAGGGCAATAGTGTTCAATTAGGAAGATAATTAGTGGTCAGAAAGATCAGAACTTGAAGAAGTCAACATTCCCAGGGAGAACAGAGCTCTCTGCATTTACAGAGCTAACTCCTACGTAACTGAACGTAACTGAAGTCAAGATCAGTGATATAATCTCAGTAGACAACACCACAGTAACTATTCTGGATTGAAAGCTCTTGTATTCAAGGTGTTTGACAGTAGGATGTCCACTTTCAGTATCACAGACTCTTCACCATTTTGATCAAATTGCCAACAGCAGACCATAACAAGTATATCAGGTTCCTCCCTTGATCTGGTACCAAAAACATCACCAGTTTTGCTAAACCTCTGAGGACTCACTAGCCTCAAAAGAAAAAAATGAAAGCTCTTCCCTCTTCAAAAGCGAAGAGTGTATGTGACCAGTTATTCCATACCGTTGCTATTAGCTCTGATACTGTTGCTAGTCTGAGAGTTTCATGAGTGAGACAATCAGTGGTCCAGCTTTCTTGTCCTCTGCTACAACTGCATTTTCATGAGTTTCTGTATAAACACATTGACACCTCATTGGGCTTAAACAAAATCTTTCTCCACAAATCACAGTGTATAACAAAATGCTAACTGGAAAATATTCCAGATAGTACAGAAATGAAATCTTGCCTCACACACATAAGAGTACCCTCATCAATGGAAAAGTACTGTTGTAAGTACTTTCATGACTTAAATGAGAGGCTGAGGTGGGTGACTTGATACATCAGCATGCAAGGAGCCTACGTTTACTACACCATTTTTCACTGAGAATGCTTTAAAATGCAAAGTCCTTCATAGCCTTCATCACTAGTCATTTCACTGACTACAACAGCTATCTTTCACTTTCTTCTCAGATCTGATTCACTCTGTAATACAAATATCTGTAAACTATGCATCATACATGACTGGTAACCCCTTGAAATTTCATCAGCATACTTGGCACAAGCATGGATAAACTGTCAGACTGAGGGACTCTCTCTCATAGATCACCGACTTACCTCTGCATAAGTTCAAGTCCAGTTCTCAGCAGCTTTCAGCTGTCCTAACTCTACAATTTATGATTGTCCTCTCAAAGCAGACTGTTCTTGTTTTAAACATGTTGTTATCTATGCAAGTAGTTATTTACTTATTAATTTATTTCCATGGTCAAACACGATGTTGTATATTTTACAAAACAAAGTTTCTCAGTGTTTCAGGCTGTTCTCTAAAAAAAAAAGTTCATGACCGGGTGACATCTGGCCTGTCACAGCAGAGAATTTACAAAGACAAGCAAGCACATGATCCTGACAGTCATGAACCACCATCACCCAAATGAATATCCCACTGGATGCGGGGTACTGACCATCCTGTGGTCAGATGGCTGCACTGCCCCAGGGTGATTAGAGGTCACACCAAGGCTCTTCTCTCATAGTTTCACTTTTATAGCAGTTGAAGTAAATCAAAGTCCACCAGCCCGGATTTCTTTCTCAGTAACAGTTACGTCTGTCCAATCATTGCTAGAGGTAACCCACTTGGACTTTCTGCCTAGTAACGCTTTTTACTTACATAAGAATGTAGCCAACCATGTATTTTAAATACACTAAACATATTTTAGCTTCCATCTAGCTATTGCAGTCTAACCCCAAAAAGGAAAGTTTTTCATGCATTTACCTATTTTGTACTTAAACAGAAACAAACATTATAATTATCAAACTTTTCTCCCTGTGTATGTAGAAATAACATCCTTCCAAGCTTTTACATGACTAGAAGTCCTTTCTGTTAAGAAAGCTTACAGTTTAGGCCAATACATGCAAAATTAAATATTTGTTATAAAGTAATTTTGGTGTGTTACTATAGAAATCGTTGGGATGTGACAAGACTAGAGTCTAATATATACTCTGTCCTCTTTAATTGGACTTAGAAGAGCTCAGTAGTTTGCAGAAAAGGGATCTAGAATATTTCTATACAGTGTTAGTCTCAAGAAATTGTTCAGACTAGTTTTAAATGACTTAAACAATTCTACATCCCTTGAAGTCTTGCAATGAAAGGTTTCCCAGTTATCTGTCCTAAACCTTCCTCTTCATTTCATACAGTTGCATCTAATTACACAATAATTCTCTTCCTAGCCTGATATTTGTTGTTTAAAAACATGCTGGAAGTGTTTTTAGACAAGACAGATAACATAATACAACGCAATGTTTCTCTGATAAGGGGGGAAAAAATACAGCATAAAATTTCAGTTCCCATGACTTTAGAAATGAGATAAAGTCCATGAGAGAAAAATCAAGGCTGAATAAAGAAACTGCAAGGCTCCTGATGCAGAGAGAAGACTCCAGCTATTATGTTCTTTGGAATTCTGCCCTGCAGCCAAAATAGGAAACAGATATTAATCTCATGCTTTATGCCCTCTACTTTTTCCCTGGGGACACCTCTTTCTGCATGTAGAATCATAAAAAGATTCAGATTAGATGGGACTTCTGGTCCACACTACTCAGGACATGGCTAGCTTCACAGTGAAATCAGTTTGCTCCAGGCCCCATCCAAGTTTCGAAAATCTCTGAGGATGAAGATATCATAACCCTCTGCAGGCACCTGTCTGTTCCAGTACTGAACCACTATCCTGCATGGGATATTCCTCCCAGTTCCAGTATTTCCTTCTTTGCCAACGGATAATGAGATGAATGATAAGTCTTCCTGTAATTTATTAATCAAAAAACTACACCATGCTCCAAGTATGACATTCGCAGTCCAAAGTACCCAGTTTGGCCAGTTTCAAGTTACTTTCTATTCTTCTCAGTATCCCCATAGCGATCTAGTGCAACTTCGGAAATTCCACATAAACAAACTAAAATTCAGCACATACTTCTCCCCAGATATCTTTTGGAGTCCCTCAGCAGTCAACAGGTGGTAATTTGCTCAAACTCTCCCTGGTCCCAGGATCATTCACCCAGTCAAACAGTTTCAAGCTAGCTTTTATGAAGAAGGAATAATAATAAAGTTTTGTCTCCTACGAAGGATGACAGTCATTTTTAATGCCTTGATTCACTTTCCCAGTTGCCTGCAGTTCTGAGCAGTCCCCTAGATTACAACCCCTGGCTGACATAAATATTTTAAGCAAAACATAAACTTAGAACACTTTGCCATCCCAAATGTTCAGTGCATATATCACCAGAATATTAAATAGTAAGCAGAGAGACAGCATTGACACTTGGCCTAAGGCTGGCACAGCCAAGTGATGTTTAAGAATGTCTCTTTGAATTCTGAAGCACTCTTATGCTCTTTTCTCTTCATGTACCCCTGCTTTGAAGTTCATAAACATTCCAGTGAATAGCTTTTTGATTCATGTGAATGCTTGAAAAATATCTATTCTTTGCAAAATGCCTGCACATAATTGAGTTTTTCAATGCAGCAGCACAAATATTTACTATTCAGTATTCTACTGTCTAAAAATCTGTCCTTCAGTCCAGGAACAACTATGTAGCCACACAATCAGCCATCTATCAGAGGGGGCAAATAGTCAAGCTAAGTAGTGTGCACATGTAAATTGAAAATTGTTCATCTATACGGTCCACTGAACAGATTTTCAGAATCCAAATACAGTTTACAAACAGTTCATGAACAGCGAAAAGTATTTTCATGGCAATCGGTATTTTCACTTTTTGGGCCATTATTCCTTATTACCTTTTGCTTAAAGGTATGAAAACTACCAGATATTTAAGTGCAATCTCTCTTCATGTGCATTGATGACAATGAATAATGAGAGTCAGCTGCATTTCTCACCTGCAGATGAGATAGTTTGGTACTTCAAATCACCACAACGTCACCTTGGAGTAAATACCTCAGCACACTAATAGCCTCACATAGGACTTGCTGGACATTTATTTAGTCATGGAAGTTTTAATTATTAAAGAGATGGCAGTGTTTTGCAATCTTCACACACTACTCTTACATAGACAAAAAGAGAAGAGTTGTGACTCGAGGTCCAGCATTTATGAGAACCACTAAGCTTCAGATATTCCTGAGGAAAAAATGAAATCCATAGAGTACCTGACTGTTAGTATACTTCCGTGACTGAAAGTAGTCCTTGTGAGCTTAATTCTGCATGTTAAACTTGTGTCCTGAAACATTAGCTATATTCCCAGATGTATTTTTAGGATAGATACAAACCTTACCTTTTGATGTTGTGGAACGGCAGAAATAGTAAAAGGCAACATGAGGCTTTACGCAAAGCTCATTTTAAGCTAACACAATGAGCTTTTGCTGGCATTTCTCCCAATTCCTGCTGAAGGAGGGTCCGTTGAGATGATGCTGGCACAGGGGACACAAAAGGCAGCAGCATGGCTCGTAGATCCCGCCTCTTTCTTCTTCACACAGCTACAAGGGGCCTAGGGACTTAGCAGGTAACTGAAGCTTTCCCGAAACCACTCCAAATTATGCCAGGCTTTGGGTGGATGTTTGCCAGGCTCTGAGCTCAGAAGGCGCATGGTCTGCTGTGGCTTCCTCAGTGGTCCTCAGTTCCTGTCCTACAAGGAAATGAGCCCTTCATCTCTGTTGCCTGCAGCAGGTCGCTATTAGACAAAGCACTTGCGGTTTGACTTGTTTGTTATGAACTCACCGCCCTTCATTCTTGTAAGGAAACTTCTTCTTCTTTGAAGTGGGAGTTCCAGGAAAAAAAAAAAACGGCTTGTTTCATAATCTTTTAATCTGAACTCTTTACCAAGTTACACAAGCACTATGTTTAAGCATCCCATTGTGCAGAGGCATGCCTTCGTCCTGCAGTCCTGGTCCACTGCCATCAAATTCTTCTGATCTCTCAGATAATTTGATTATCTGTTGTTTCAGATGATAGCAGACTGGCCTGGTCAACTCTTGTTTGCATCATTACCTACCAGTAGAAGTAAAACAAGGGAGGATGTCAGTCTCATACAGTTCTGTTGCCCTTGTCCTGGCGGGAACACAAATACCCTAAACAAAACAAATGTCCTGAGTATGAAGAATAGTCTGTCTCCCTCCATGTTACTTTTGTGGAGCCCCCTCTAAAGCACACTGAGGACTACATCACATTGCAACTTAAGAAATTCCATGTACCAGATGAGCTATGCTCATTATATCAGTATTACTGTGCTCTGAAACCACATAAAACCTCAAGGAAAGCATTTACCACTGATGCAAGTATATTTTGTGTTAGATGCAGTTGTACAGCGTGATTGTTTCATCAAAATGAAGCTTGCCTGTGACATTTTCAACAGATATTTTCAAACAGAACATGCTGCACCTCAGCTAAGACAAGGTTTTGAGTACTACAAAGAGGGTCAATCTGCCACAATGCAAACCTATAATTTTTCAGATCAGCGGCAGTTTACACTTAACAACTTCCTGAGTACATCCCAACAGTACACGCACAGACAGTGTGTACTTCAGCACAGGCACAGAGATGGACAACATAAAAAGTGGCAATATATATTCAATGCTTATCTTTTTCCATAGTCTTCAAAGTTAAAGCCTTGTCCAATTCCTTTGTGCTTACCACACAGTTTGGGAAGGAGTACAGTCAACAGTGGGAGAGCAACTGCTTGCAGATTGTACAGTAAAACTAATTCAGATCTGCAGAATTTACCAAAGAGTGCTGAAAGTACTGGCTGATGTGACAGCAAGGTCCCTGTCTACAATCTATGCAAAATCATGGCAATCAGGGAAGGTGACCTGACTAGCAGGAAAAGGGGAGCAGTTGACATGTTGAATGGTAGAGCTCGAATCCAAAGGAACCTTGTAGGAGGATTTGGCCAACAGAAATCTCTTGGCTTTCAGCAAGGAGAAACACAAAGGTTTGTAGCTGAGAGAAAACAACTCCATGCATCAGGACAGACTGGGAAGCAACTGAAAAGGACTCAAACTGATCTGGGGTGGTGGTGGACACTAGGCTGAATAAGAGCCAACACCATACTTGCCCTGTGCGTACAGCAAACTCCATGCCAGGCTGCGTTTGGAGGGCCATGGATAACATATCCAAGGAAGATGCTCTCACCCTCTGGCCAGCACTGGTGATTGCACCTGGAATAGACTGTGGCCAGCTGTGGAACCCAGTTCAACAGGGATCTGGAGAAAAAGAAGAAGGACTGGCAGAGGGCTGCCAGACAGGTCAAGGACCATGAACACCGGATTTGTGATGAGAAGCTGAGGGGAGCTGGGCTTCGGTTTTGCAGACAAGAGGCTAAGGGGAGATCTCACAGCAGCTTACAGCAGCTTGAGAGACAGTTACAAAGACGACACAGCCAAACTTTTCTCTGTAGTGCCAATACTAACATAAGGGGTAACACCCAGGAGTTACATTTTGTGAGGTTCAGGTTGGATATTAGGAAATATTTCCTCCACAGGAGAGTGTGGCACAGTACTGAAACACACTGCCCAGAGAGAGGATGGATTCTGCATCCTCAGAGGTTCACAAGAGGGCTTGGCTGGACAGACCCACAGTTGATCTAGTGTCAGGATCACTATGACTGCAAGGGGGAGCCTAATCTCCTTAACGTCCAGAAGTCCTTTCCAACCTGATTTTTCCATGATTCTGTGATATTGAAGTGATGGTATCTCTATGTGTGCAGAGACTTTCATTCAGGTATATTTCATGGGAGCAAAATGCCAGGGAAGAGGAGGAGAGAAGACGGACTCAGCAGTCTCCAAGTTTCATTGGTAACAAGCACAATGTCCTCAGGATCATAGTTTGGAGTGAAATGCTTAACATGCACATAAGGATTTCATGGTTTTTGAATATGTCTGCGCAAGAAGATAACGAAAAAAATAAGAATCCACTGCTGATGTGGCAGAATGCCACATTGTGACTTTTTCCCAGAGAGGCCTGCAGGCAGCCCGAAACCAAAATTCCCTTGCAGTAGGTGGGAAGCACATGCAGATCTCTTCCCTCCCACCCCTTAATCCCAAATTAGCCCAACTAGATACCTGTCAATTCCTATCATTTATTGCTAACACAGCCCAGCTGTGAGTCTGCATGAACAGCCTTTCAGGGCATGGAAGAAACTATACTTCGGAGAGGTTTTTCCCCTGGAGAACAATTTCTTCCAGAACTATTTTGGAAGTGCAGACAATACAACACCCTGCAGCACGGAAGACAAAAAAAAGGTCCACATGTTGAGTGCAGCATGCAAACCTGTTTCATCAGTCTACATCCATCTGATAGTTTCAGATCTGTCTATATCTTTCAGGGGACCACAGGACACATGTTCCTCAGGCCAACAAATGGGCCTGGTTCAGCACAGCAGCACCAACATGTACTGGTTAAGGCCCAAAAGCACTATAGCTGTGTTCTGCCATCTGACATGCAAACTAAAGAATTTCCCTACATGGACTGAACTGCTTCTGCATCTAGATGGTCTCATGACGTGTCAAGGAAGCAGCAGTAAACAGGCTATCATAGCCCCTGAACTGGGCCCGCTGTTTTAATAACATATTGAAAGTGGCCACAGACTGATGTCACCTTTCAGGATAATGAGCATCATGACACCCTGGTGAGAGATGTCCTGACCAGCTCTTATTATTTAACTTCCCTGTCTGTCCCTTCCTCCCCCCATAAAAAGCCCAGGGCGGCTCTATGTAATGAAGACCAGGATCCCTCATGCTCCCCTTCCCGAAGCTTTTCTTTCCCTTTCTGAGAAGCACTATCATTCTCCCCCCTCTTTCTGTGCTGGTTCCTGTAAGCCAGACAGGAAATCAAATGCTTGGTCTAAATCCCTGCAGCTGTGCATCACTGAATTGCACAGGGGAGCCAGTCATCCTTCCAGGTCTTTAAAGAGCCTGCATGCTTTATTACAGGTCTCCAAGCTTCGTACCTCTGAACCAGAGGCATAGGCCCACTCCAGATTTAGCTACATCTAAGAGCATTTTAAGAGATCTTTACCCTCACAGGCATGCCTCCACATGAAACAGTTTCTCGTAAGTCTCTCGCAGTTTCCTCAGTTTGTACATGACGGGGCATTTACCCTAGTAATTGTGTCATATAAACCCAGCTTCTTCAGTGATTTTCCCATGGAAATATTCCTCTCCCTCACTGTCCCTCCTATTATAAAGCCCTACCAAAGGAAGTGATCCTTCCACATCTCCTCACCTCCAGTAGGAATGAGAGGTATTTGAATTCAGTACTGTCAAACTCTGATTGTGATAGCAAATGAAAAATCTCCTGTCCTCCATATCAAGAAGAGATATTTAAAAAACATAATACGATTTTTAAAAAAAATTAAAAATTTTAAAAGACTTTTTACAACGACTACATTCTGGTTTATGAACTTTTCAGATGTAGTGACATCCAATGTTCTTTCCTCTAGAGATGTAAAGGACAGAAAAAATGGGGGGTTTTTATTGAAAAGGGAGACTTGCACCAAAAGTATCTATCTCCAGGAGCTGAGTGTTATATCAAATACAGAAAGACTTGAGATGCAATCAGGACCCTAAACAATATGGTGAATAGCCAAATTGAAAGTGTTTTACTTTGACTTTCACAGTTGGGTTCTGCCTCCAGACCTTCAGGCACTCATGAAGCACTGTTTTGTACTTTTTTTCTTTTTCCTTGTGGCTCATTCAGCTCTTCTGAAATCTGTGACCAACTGTATTTGGCACATGGGATGAAAATGCATAGGATAAAAAAAAGCCAAGAAACTGTCTGCAGCCCAAGATGTTACATTTAACTGGGCCTTGAACTCTCTCCAAAGTTTTCCTCTCCCTTCCACAGTTGGATTGCCCAATGCAATTATTTTTCAGGCACTAAAGAAGATGCTTGTAGGTTCTTATAACTTTGATCCCTTTCAAAAGAAGTCTTCTTATATTTTGTCTTTCTGGGAAATATAATCCTAAAATTATGCTAGTTCTGAGCAGAAATAGAATAATGATGAATCTGGAAATAAAAGACCTGTACCCCTTGTAGTGGTTTCCAATATGACACTTGGCAGAGGATTATATAAAGAAATAAACAAAAACATAAAAACATCAGGCAAGCTCAATACCTTCCTGGTAGTGTAGCCTAGTAAAGAAAACAAGAAATGCTGATCCATGAGAGACAGTATGCTTGGGATTAAGTAGCAAAACACAGAAACTCCTTTTAAGAAGAGATTTAAGCTATGGAAACAAACAAGAAGTGAAAGGAGTTAATGAAAAAATTTCAAAGGACAAGATGAGAAAAGCATGATGTAGAAAAATCAAGGAATGAGAAAAGTGTGCTAAAATGAAAAATTTGAATTGGTAGGTGGCTAGGGAACTGAGAAGAATAAAAGGAACAGCCATAATAAGGATAAGGTACACTAACAATAGATAGCCTTCAGAAAAGATGGGGATCATGAGTGAAAAGTGAAAAATCAGTCTGATTTGTATGAGCTTTAAGAGACTGCAGAGGGTAGGTAGGAAAATGAAGAAATAGGTATAGTTAATATGGTTGATGTTGAGGCACAAAACAAGAGATACATAGAAGGGCTTATCCACTGAACCAAAATTAAGAATCGCAGTGAACTGTGCTTAAAAATATACATGCCTGTTTTGATAGCGTGGGAGACAAGGGTCCAGAGAAGAGCAGCACTGGTTTTTAAAAAGGTATTTTCTTGGCAATAGCAACAAAAATGACACAAACGTTGCTGGAGAGAAAAGAAAGATGAATAGTGAGAATCAGAGGGGAAGAAAAGAATTTCTGTTTTTGTTATCTTTAAAGCAGTTGTATCACTCCAAGAGGGAGATAAGGGAGGTAGAAACAGAATTATTGATGAGTACGTGAGCAGACAAGAAAGAAGGAACATACCTGGGTGCTATAAGCATACCAATATCACTGGCCAGGAGCAAAAGTGTTGCTGATAGGGTAAATATAAAGATAACACAGAGACCAAAAACAATACCCTGGGCACATTGCTAAGAGAAGCACCTCAAAACTGCTAAAAACTTGAGCAGAGTCAGTCAGATTTGAAGACAGGTGAACTGAAGCTCCAGCACCATCATAATGAAGAAGAAGGAAACAAACCGTTGTGGCAAACGTAGCACTTGGTGATTTGATTCCTGAGCAAAGCAAGGAGGTCTGGTAGTAGAATGACACGGAGCAAGAGTATTGAAGGGCAAAGTGCTACCAAGTGGCTCATCCCTTAATGCTTCAGGATTATCATTAAGGTTACATTTCTTTCCTGCAGAATCTCTTTCTAACTCAGTGTGTCCCTAACTTGGTGAATTCCACTAACTTGCGTCTGGGGTTTCTCTCCCCAGTAGGGGCAAAGCAGTCATACAGAAGGGTGAAGGAACAAAGCCTGAGGTGCAGAGAAGTATAGCACCACCATTTTCCTCTGCTACAATAGGTATACCATCACAGTCCACTCAAGAAAATTGATATTTTGACCTTATAGACTTCAGCTGTAGCAGAAACAGCTCTAGGGAAGACTTAGAAAACAAGAGAATGGAAGTGCTGAGTGACTACAGCCAAAATAAGTTACAGGGCAAAGATGAGAACAAGACATAAAGACTCCTCTAGTCTGTTGTCCATAGAATAGAAAGATGCTTTAGGAAGCAATGTTATTGCCTTTACAAAAAAATGTTGATGCTAGCTCATATGATAGGAAACCATTTTAAGCTTACAAAGAAATATATGGAGAAAGAGGAGTCCGAGCTAAGGAAGAAAAGGCACTGACAAACTCTCTGTGAGACTGAAGAAAGCATAAGACACAACCACTGATCAATCAAACCTGAAAGAGTTAAAGTAACATTAGTTATGCCCTTGTACATATCTTAGAGAAATAATCCCTGTAGATGAACAAAAATAATAGGCAAGTGCTTCATAGGTACCTTGATAGTTTCAGTAGCGACATACCTAAATCTGGTTTTGCTGCAGTTTTAAATAAATAAATTATTCTTTATTTTTGCTTTAAGTTGACATATAGGGCCCCTGGACAATGTTCAGTGGTCACTCAGAAGTGGTCCCTCTTTAGTCATTAGTGAATTCCAATACAGCAATACTTGTAAGAGTCAAAACCATACAGAAGAGACATTCCATTATAATCCCATGTTTTCACTGACTCAGGCCTCCCCAGGGGGAAAAAACCAACAGAATCATTTGATGTTCCTAAGTACAAAGGGAGCTTTCCCCCTGAGCCCCCACCTCCGCTAAAACTTGAGAATTATTCTTTGGACTACAGGGGTTTGCAAAGAGGGTGTGTGTACATAGATAAACATGGGCATGTGTATGCCAGAACTACTTCAAAAGAACATTAAGGACACATAGCCAAGTGTTAAATTAAAGTCCGAATTAAAGTTGTCAGTATAGTTCTTTTCTCAGGGTCTCTCCCTGTTTACGAATTATTATTTAGCATCACTATCACATTGTCTTTTTTTTTTTTTTTTTTTTTTGCAGGACCTGTTCCTTGTTGAGCTCACAAGGTGGGCAGCAATCACTAAATGGACAGTTATTCAAGATTACCTTTTGTCCTCACTATTCAGTGGGTGCTCCATTAATTATCACGTCACCCAAATCCTGCCTTTCAGCGTTTCTATGATGCCTGTAATGTAGTGTACTAGTTCTTCACAAACAGTAGTAAATACATTTCCACCAAGCTCCTCATGTGACTAACTGGTGTTACAGCTTATCACTTGAAAAGCTTAAACAAAAAGTCATTTAATACTCTACACCACATAATTAGTATGCCCTCACTGTCCTAGGAAAAGTAATCCTGAAGACCAAATTCACCATCCGTTCAGACAGCAAGCCTGGAAGCACAAACTAATGCATGGCCATACCTCCACATCATGCAAAAAACCACTAGAGGTTTAGACTTTTTTAAATAGAACCTTGTATTTGGAATTGTGAGGGACTACTGAGCAATTTCACTGGAGTTTTTCACAACAGGGATACCAAAAAGAGATATTATAATATAAGTCAATGACATTTTAGGATCAGCAGTGTGTTGGAGAGGGTATATCTCTCTCTCATTCTAATTGGAAAGACCTGCTCTACGAGACTTCGTCCATCTCAAGTTGATGCGAGGACCCTAGGAGTACCTATGCAACAGAACACTTCTTTCAGACACTTCCCTTCAGTATTCACAGAACCACACAGACCTGGCAATGCTCATCTGCAAGGGACGGGTAAGGAGGAAATGGTGTCCATCCATTCTTCTTCCTTCTCACTTCTATCATGTAGAGGAAGCACTGCATAAATTTTACAGCAGAAACTGTGAGTCAGAGGCTATATGCAGCAGTGTACAAGGGCACTACAGTACCACACTAATATGAATAATATCTTGCACACCCTCAGAATCATTATAAGGCTGGCATGTGCACATCACCTGTTACCACAGCAAAGATCAGTGTCTCATCAGTGTCTGTATCACCATGTAATGATGCTGCAACGTACCAATTTGGTCTAGACTTTTTCTGACAGTTATCCCGCAATTGTTTTGGAAGAAGAACAATACAAGATGATTTTGTATACCATTTACATACTTTTATACCATTTTTATACCATACTTTTATACCATTTTCCTGAAGTTGCTTTACTCTTATATGGAGCTTTTAACTGGGAAAAAAAGGGAGTATGGAGGGAGAAGATACATCAGATTGTCCCTCACATCCATACACATCCACAGCAAAGAGCAGAGAGAACGTTCCTCAGAACAGGTAATGGGATTCTTCAGCAAGCAAAGAACAGTACAAGACTCCCCTTCTGCACATGCTTCACTCTTGGAAAAATTGGTGTTGTAAGTTTAAAGCTCTCCTTTTGGCTTGCGTGAGCTGCATTTCCTCAGCAGATTATCCCTGATCTCACTGCCCTTGGCAGCATTAGAGAGGTCACATTTTTACACGGCTGAACCACTTGAACAATTTCTTCAAAGTATGAAATAAAAACATTCTTTCCTTCAAAGCAGCCATGCATGCTTTCTTCTTTATTCTGTTTGTTCAGTTTTTCTTTTTAAGTCAATAAACACTTGATACCTTGTATTCATTGCAAGAAAAACAAATTCTACTCTATTACTAATATCTACATTCCGCTTACAGCATCAGCTGCTGAAAATCAAGTATTTCACGTCTTAAATTCCCTTCTAAGATTTAAGTTCAACCCCTAAATTACTTTCTCCCCAGCAAAAGTTCTAATTGTATTTGGCAGCAATGGAGTGGGGAGTGACATATCTGATTATCTTCTGCCAAGCCTCAAAGAGCTGCTGTGTCCTCTTTCCCAGCTCCCAGGAGGGATCCAGTACAGTAAACACCATCTTCGTAGGTACTACATGTAGCAGCAGCATACGCGTTTGCAAAGGTCACCTAGCAGAAGGCATTCCTGCCAACTTCCCTTCAAATCCAAATGGTTATTATGAACTATTTAAAGCAGAGTCTGCTTATACATGGTGGAGAGAACCCATACTGCACATTATAGCTCTCTTTTGTTATAAACGGATAAGATTTATCCAGGTGTTAATAGAGTATGGGAGATGGATAAAGGTATTGCTAATATAAGGTAACAAAAAACTTAGTCAGTCCTTTTATATGATCAAAATATGGCACTTCAGCCTACGAGACCTGAGAAAGATGAACAGCCATTCTTGAATGTTTTTTCTCTTTGAAACATGTATTCTTATACAAGTCTAATAAAGGAGATTACCTCCAACATTGAGTCAACTTGATTTCTTGTTTTTTTGTTTCCTAGACACACTAATAGGATTATCAGTACTATATCCTGAAATTCATATTCAAAAGCAATAGCAGCCGAACCTTTGCCATGGAGACCAGAGTACCGTGAAGGTTTTTTTGTGTGGTTCTTCAAAAGGTATTAAAATGCAGTCAATAAAGTCATCCAGCAGAGAGAGACTATGAAGGAAAAAGCAATGACACGCCTGTAAGGATCCAGAAGTTCTGTTTGCTCTCAAAAAAAGACAAAACAGATTCCTTTATGGGAAATCTTAATTAGTTAACAAACTACTTCATCTGAAGCATATTGGATTCAGGCACTCATATCCTCAGTTGGTAAGAGGTGTTTTAGTGTTTTAAAGTTACCATAGTCTCTTTTACTCTGTGCTGATAGCCTGTTCCTGTCATTCCAACATACTTACCTTTTTTTTCCCTCCAAGTCATGCCACTGTGCAGGTCCACTTTTTCTTTGTGCTGTCACAGCTCTTCTGTCCACACCCCTGCACATGCCAGGCCTAGTCCTGCTCCATTTCAGTATGGAAGCTGTCTTCTCCTCCTGCACTCTTCTGTGAGGTCTACTGTGACATCTTCTATCTCTGTCCCTTTATCCAGCACTGCATCGCCCAAGAGCACTAACTCCAAAGAAAGTCCAAGCTCCACACCAGGACCTAACAGTGCTCTCTAGCCTAAAGGTGAAGACCAACAAAGAGATGGAATGTGTTCAGTCTTAAAGAGGCCCCCGGAAGAAACTACCTGCTAGATGGGTTGCCACTAAGCACATGTAAACTGAATTTTTATAGGATAATAACTATGACTATGCTCAGATTTGTTGTTAAGAAAACAATTGAAGAGATATACCTGATAGATAGACAATTTTCCTTTGAGTCTTTTCTCCTAGTACCTGAACATCCCAGATCTGCTTCTCAAACAGAAATACCCCAAAATGGACTGATTATATTTTTTAAGCTGCAGAACAATATGCTTTTCTCCAGTGCATTTCTCAGAAAGGCCAGGAACAAACTTGCAGAGAAGAGTCTCTTTCAAACCTACAGCCCAAAATCTTCAGTCTCTAAGTTTAGCAAAGTTATAAGCTTCTCTAATTTGGGTTTCTGGGCATTATCAATCAGAAATCATGCAACCAGCTCCAAGTAATATATTTCTGATTCCCAACATAAGAAATAGTATAAACTATTAGGAAGAAAAGAAAAATTGAAGTAAAATGGCTAGATCTTGCCCTTATAAGCAGCAAATCAATCTATCTCACTTCAGTGGGCTCTACAATTACAAATGAGGGAAGAATCACCTGAAGTTTTTAAAGCTGTTTTCAGACTTCTGCCTCTTTTGGCTGGCTGCCTGCGAGAGTCTGCATCTCTGAAACAGCTTCCCTGACGCATTGTTTCCTGAAAACAAAGGATACCAAAAGGCAAGCATAATTATTCTCATTGTTGGATACCTGAAACAAACGGCAGGAGACATAAATTATGAGAAGACCTATAAGCCTGTATCTGATGAGGAATAATGAACTATTGTAAAGACAGAGAAAAATTGAAGTGCAAAGGCAAGTAACATTTTACACATTAATAATGTAATCAAACTTTCTAAGATCACAAGTTTTTCTCATTTTTTTAGAACAGGATCGGAGGATTTCACCTTAGGACATATTTTATCTGGACCATTTCATGTACTGTCATTACCAGGCAACTGTAGGATAACCATCCTTTTGCTAATTGACTTATTTAACCTTAAAGCACCTAAACCATTTTTTAGCTCTATCCTGCAGAAAGTCCAGCATTCACAGCTGAAAACAGTTCATTATCAGTTTTTTAAAGTATGTGTGAGTTTTAAGTAGCATTTCGGGCTTATCATTAGCACAAATGCTCAAAAGGCTAAATATACCTTGGTACATCATGAACTAGCATTACAGTTGCCATTGGAGTTCACTCTGTAAAATACAATTCCATTTCACCTTTCTCTAGCCCCAATAAAGCATTTCAGGGGTCTCCAGAGGCCCAGAAGAATAACAACAATATCTTATTTTACTGATAGCTGCAAACCTTTCTTAAAGCTGATACTGAAAGCTGATAGCTGCAAACCTTTCTTAGATACACTGGGTTTTCCCCATGGCTTAGATGCCAAGAATATTTCACTGCTTGTGGACTACTTTGCTAGTTACATATTCATTTTTCATGCACATAGTTATCCTTACATGCACGAACAGAAAAACTTCAATCTATCTAAGAATTTTTGAAAAACAGAGCTCGAGTTTGGGGTTTGGTTTTCTTTTATTAGAAAGAAATGGCATACAGAATAGGTTGTTTAGAACAAGGTCACTAGGAACAGTGTAATTTTTGTTCGCAGTGGGATGAAGACTTGACCCACATCCCTGTTACTATGTTGGACTAAAAAAAGGCAAAATTTATAAACAAAGTATCTCAAGACTAAAAAGCCAGAAAATTAAAAAGCTCATTGTCATATTGCAAATAAACTTTTATCAAAACAAAAAGGATTTTAAAAAAAATCTTTTCTTAATCCTACTACTTACATGTACCTAGGTTGTCATTCCAAATTCTCCTTCATCCAAGTGTCACTCAGATGCTTGGTCTGAAGTCTGTGGTTCATGCTCAGCCTTCAGCACTTCAGATTTACTACAGCAGCATATTTAAACTAGAATCCAGAAATTTACTGCTCAAGGAGAGGAGGAAGGCAAGGAAAGAAGCTCTGTGTCCAGCTGGCAGTCACTGAGTTGAGGAACCCGAGTTGAGGAACCCAAGTTAAGGAAACTGCAGACCTTTATAGATTATGGTAAAACATACTTGCTGCATCCAGTCTTCAAAGGCTCTGCCGTGGTCAGCATCAGGGTGATAAAGAAAGGTGGATCAAAAAAAACCCAGCAAGTTATAAAGACAGGCTGCAGGAACTAATTTTGCCATGCCTGAGATCCTTTATTTCTTGAACTTTCCAGCCTGAAGTGGTTATACAGACTACCACAAAGAAAATGAAGACAGCCTGCAACCTCCCAACTTAAGGTTGGCTGGCAACATGATCCATCACAAAATTCCTCAGTTTCTCCAAGAATGGGCATAAGTATAGACCCACAGCTCTATTAAATGACAAACTTATTTAAAAAAACATTCTTGATTGCAGCTTTTAAGTGGAATGCAGCCAGTAACATGTCTGTAATCTCCTTGTTGAACATCTGGCATACAGGTGGATTGGAACAAAACTGTACTCCCTGCATGTACCTCCCCAAAGCAACTAGTGCCTAGATGTCCCAGAGGACTCTCTATCCCATGTCCTCCACTTCTCAGCAAACACTGTGGACATCTAAGCTCTTCTGAAAAGTCTTGACCAAGCTGCCTAGTTTCCTGAACATCCACTAACAAGCAATTCCTACTATTCTATTAACAATAAATGAATAGTCTACCAGTGTTGCACAAGTGGATTGAAGCCCTGCATGTTTATGAAAGTATCTGAGTAATCTCAGCAGTATGTGCCAACTCTCAATGTGTTGTTTCTAAAGTGCCGTTATAGTTCACCGCATGTTTAATTTTTCATAGTTTATAAATTTATAACCATTGCTGTTTGTGGTGTAGGAAGGTCTGGAATCAGAAGGTCGATATTGGATCATTTTAAGGTCTAACCCACAAATTATTTCTTCCATGGTGCCCAGCTAGAGAATAGAGTTGAGGAAGCCTGCAGAGCTTTCTAAGGAGAAATGACACTTTTCTGAGAGCGGTCAATGCATTCATCAAGAATTCTGCAGGCTGCCTCGGATGTGGGGCAGAAGCCCAAATAGCCACTCTCCCAGTTAGCAGAGCTCCACGAGGCCCACTGCTACCAGGGTATCACATGGGGCAGCTGGTTTGTTCATTGCCTTCAAAGACACACTGCCTTGGCAGACATGCAACAGAGCCAAATCTTGTGGCCTCTGCTGCCACTTGATTGTTTACTGTTCTGTCATTTACCAGCAACATTTCACTGGATTAGGCTCAAAACATGAAAAAGCTGATTGCAAGATGACCACAGACAGAGAAGACCATTTCCCACTCAGGTCCAGGAAGAATAAAATCTCCCCACTCCCACGAATACCACATTCTGCAAATTAACCATTTGTACACTGCAAGTCCAGCTGGGTTTGTTTCAGTACCAGTGTGCAATTAGCGGTAAAGAGCAATCAGACTTCTTAAAACTGAAGTATTGATTATGCTAACAGTAGGAACACAGAAAGTAGACAAAGCAATTTTAGAATAGAAGTCTTTATTTTGTGTCCATCTGCCCTTATCATTGCATAACAATAGCATAGGTCAGCCTGACTTCTGCAGATGCACAGCAGAGAACCGCTTCGGTCTCAGCAGTCCCCTAATAGCTTCCTCTTTTGGAAGGAGAGGAGCTCTTTTTAGCCATCCGGAGTTCCTCTGCTCAGATAAGATCCAGCACTTCCTCTGCATCTTCAGCCGCCTTCTCCATTCCTGCTTGTTTTCTCAACAGTCCTGATTTAACATCTCTGTATAGCAACTGTCCTTCTGACTTAGTTAATAAACCTTATCCGTAACACAGAGCAGTTGCATTTTTATGATGCACTGTATTCTGTAAATACTGGTGGAAGGTTATGTTATAGAGACATATGTTAATTCACTGTCAAGTGGCTCAAGGTTTAAAGCACCACAATACCATCAAATTAAATTAATGCAGAGTTGGATCAAAGTCAAGATATACCTGCAAATCTATATGTGGACAAATGACTTTTTAAAAAGACCTATTCACAGGGACTAATATTTAAAGATTTTTTTTAATTATTTACTCAAAGAACGCATACTTGGAATAACAAAAACACAGAAAACAAGATTCTCCAAATGTTCTAGAAAATAAGGAGTACAGACTCTTAAATTTCTAGCATTTCATTTATTTTCTGAGTGTGATACACAAAGAAAAAAATGTGCATATTGACTGTAGTGGCATTCATTGCATACAGATGATTTCCCTTCCAAGGAACGTTTTGGATATAGTTACATTCAGCTCTCTGGGAGGACTTTATAATGTCTTCTTTCAAAAGCTGTTATTTACATTGCTCTTTTAAGGCCCATTCCTGCCATTGTTTGTAAATGCATTGGGACTACTCACCTGCACATGGCACAGTCTAAGCCTTATCAGATTCTTAGGTAAATAAAGGAGCAGACGAGGCAAGGCAGAAACCTCACAACACGCTACTGTATGAACACGAGCCCTGCTGTGATGATGCGATGGGAGGACAGAAACGTTACGCGCATACCGCTTCATAGGCAGCAGCTGTCTGATGTGCATTTACTACAAGAACTATCTAGGTCTGTGGAAAACAGGACAAGAATAACTTTTAACAAACAGTATGAAAAAAGACAAGTTTTCTCTTGAACACTTGAAGGCTATGCTATATCTTCTATACTTTGAAAACGATACACTTCTTTTGACTGGGATTGCTTTACCCAGAAGTATGGTAACGTATCTTAGCAACAGTGGCAAGGGGGAAGACTTACTGTACTGTAAAAGAATTAAAACAAAATGTATATAGCTGCTGACTGTTATAAATACATCCCTACCACTCCGAGGGGGTGTTCAATTATACTCCTGATTACTTTTCACATTTCCTTTTTCAAAGGGGCGGGGGCATTTCACCAGTTTTCAGCTCCCCCATGAAGAGCCCTAAGCGTTTTAATTCCCCTTCAGCTTCAGCTCTGACTAGACAGGCCTTACGGCACAACCTGTCACTATCCCAGCTACATTAGAAAAAGCCATTAGTGTAGCACCCTGGAGATAACCTCTTCGTGCGAGCCACGCTGCCGCTCCCTCAGGTGTTCAGCTGCCGTCAGCCTAGAGCAACATTTTCCAGCTCTGCTTAGAGCAGGTGAGACGAGACATACCGAGACTGCAATATTTCACATTCCTACTTGTCAGGCAAATCGAAAGCTTCCTGCAGCGGGGGAAGTTTGCACCATTTCACCTCTTACTAAGATGTGTAGTTTCCCACCAGTAAAATAACCTCCCAAGTGCAAGCTTCATCGATGCCCTCTACCCAAGTCCCCAGCCAGGCCAAGCCCCCTTGCAGGCTTCCCACCTCCCCAGGCGCAGCAAAGTGAGGTTGAGAGCACCACAGCGCTTTCCTCCTCCCTGCAGAGAGCTCTGGGGGCAGCAGGGACAGGGACAGCATCCACCTCCTGCTGTGGGTGAAGGGGAAAGCGCTCTGCACTAGAGGCACTGAACTCATCTAAGGGAGGGGCTACTAAGTGAGAGCAAGGGTTCCAGACGTTAAGTGACCAAGAGCCAGAGTACTGAAAACATCAGTGAAAAAAATGAAAACACTTTTTTTTTTTTTTCCTTCAGCAAGGATAGGAGGGCTCCGATTTCTTTTTAAGGATCATCCTCTGCAAGCAGCTCTGGCAATGGCTACAAATAACAGCCTCACCAAAGTACCCTTCCAGCAAATAGCTCGCTCAGCCTTCCTGGGAGTGAACACTAGTACTATCCACCTCCTCGGGAAACTTAATTTCGTACCTGTGAAACACATGGAAATCTTGCAGACAATTATTCCTTCTTAAGGAAGGGAGGGAAGGAGCCCTTGCTGTTTACTATGGCAGGGGAGGGATCTCAGTTCACAGAGCTTGGAGCAGATGTATACACAGGGGCTGACCAGATGGTTGCCTAGGACAGCAAACTGGTGAGGAGATACTGTGAGTTGGCATGATTTAGGCTGGATATTTTGCACTTTATCTACTACAGAGAACGGGGGGGTAAGGGTCAGGAACAAACAAACACCAGTGACTCTGCTTAGACTTACCCAGTGTTATTTTGCAAGGCTTTTGGACTATCTCCTCCACGTAATGATCTATCTGGCCCTGTCATTACTCCAGAGGTGTAGAGACTAATTCCGTCCTAAGTGTTCCCATCTTTCGAAAGGCCGCACTTGACTGCTGTTATTAATTCCGTGCATGATGGAGACATTTAAAGCCCTGCAGGCTTTCTAACAAGCAGACGTCTTTCATGCCGTGCTCTTACTAGTACAGCAGATGAATTTACACACACGCACACACACACACACATGCCCGCTCCTCACACCAGGTGCCGCCGCTGTCACCCGTGCCATGGCCACCCGCTGCCACGACCACCCGCGTCGGCATCTCTGGACACTGCTCCGTGCTCCCACCTCCTCCTCATCATCATCATTAACACTCTCCACCCCCTGCCCAGCCGCTGCCTCGGCTCCCGCCGGGTCCTGAGACCAGCAGCGCCCCAGGGAGGAGACGGGAATCCCGGTCGCCCCGGAGCGCGGATCCCCGGATCCGGCTCCGCGCTGCCTCCTCCTCCATCCCCCGCCCGGCCGCTGCCTCCTCTCCCGCGGGGTCCCGAGACCAGCGGCGCCCCAGGGAAGGGACTGGAGCCCCGGTCGCCCCCGGCGTGGATCCCCGCTCTCCCGGCCCGCCCCGCCGCCTTCCCTTTAAGGCTTTCGTGAAACTTTCCTCCCCGCCGTGCCGTCACGCTCCGTTAGCAGGGCTGCGGGCTGGGCTGAGCCTAGCCGAGCCGGGAAGTTTCTCCCTTGAGTACCGGGCCGGAGCAACTTTCCCGCACGGTCCCCGGGCAGCCGGAGCGGCCGCGGTGCGGCCGCTCCGGCTGCCCGGGGGCCGTGCGGGAGAAACGCGAGGAGGAGCTCGGTTCGGGGGAGGGGGGAGATGAAGCCGGGGCGTGGGGAAGCCGCTCCCTTCTTCTTCCTCCTCCTCCTCCTCCTCCCCCTGGCTGCTCCAGTCTGGCAGCCAGGCGGCCTCTGCAGTTGGGAGGCGACCCCGGCCCCCCGCGCTGCCGCCGGGATGGGAACGCCGCTGGCGGCTCCCGGCCTCCTCCTCCTCTTCGCCGGCACCGCGGGGCTCTGCCGGGCTTTCTTCTCCTTCCCGCTCCGTGTGTCCCACCCGGCCGCTCCCGGCGGGTCGCCGCCCGCCCCGGTGGTGCTGCGGCCGGGGAGCGGCAGCCGGCAGCAGGATCCCCTCGGCGGCGCGGACGGCTTGGCCTTAGCCTCGGATCCGGGGGGCACCCTCAACTTTTTAGCCATGGTGGAGAACCTGCAGGGAGACTCCGGCCGCGGCTACTACCTGGAGATGCTGATCGGGACCCCGCCGCAGGCGGTAGGAGCGGGGCCGGGGCGGCTGCGGGCTTGGGAGGGAAGCGGAGGAGGGGGCGGGCAAACTTCTCCCAAACGCAACTTTCTCCCCGAAAGACGGTGCCGGTGCAGGGGAGCGGCGGTGGCAGCAGCGAGTTTCCGCGGGCCGGGCGGGAGGCGCGTCCCCGCCGCCCTCCCTCCCTCCCGGGGACCCGTCTCGCCGGGTCCGCGGGAGGGAGGGAGGGAGGGCGGCGGGGACGCGGAGCGGCGAAGGAGCTCCTTCGGAACCGGTGCCCGGTTTCATGCTGTCTCATGGGATTTTGATTCGAAGCGAGTTGTTCTGTCAGTCGAAATGACTGTGGTTTAGAGTCACAGGGTGGGTGGGTGGGTGTGTGTGTGGGGGTTATTCTTTTATTTTATTTTTTTTTAAGCTGCTTTGCATTGTGATTGGGCGCTTTGATAGAGCCTCCCGCTGCCCCCCGGGAGAAGCACTCGAAATCTTCCTGCAGAAGTAAGTGATGGCTAGGCAAAACCAGTCCCTTCTTTCGGGAATTCATGTGTTATTCATTAATAACACAAAGAAGGTGTGTGTTTTGAATATTGTTTTCAAATAGACCGTGTTTCCTTAAATCTTCTCCAACTGCCTTCACCAGCATTGCTGAAGTTTTTTGCAATGGAGTTGCTCTTTCATCTGTGTCATGAGATCCCAGGAGGAGCGGTGCTGGGCTGCTGGTGGGGATGACTAGTCAGCTGAGTGGGGATTAATTTCCTGAAAGCCCTCGGGGCTTTTCCTCAGAACTTCGTGTTTGCTGCGGGAGTTCAGGTCCTTGCATTCCCAGTGTACACAAAAAAAAAAATTCCCTTACTCTTCTCCTTTAGCTCCTCTCCGTAATAAAAAGCCAAGGAATGCTAAAATGCCTAGCCAACAGGAAGTGTTCAGCCGTTGTTACATTTTTGGACTTCTGTGAGCTCTTTCTTTTTTTACACCTTGAATGTTAAGAGGACTGGCCACATCATCACTCTAATTGAAATGTATGACAGTAGGATCAATACATGTATTGAGAAAGGGTGGCATTGTTTTATGATCAATAAATGGAGTTTAAAAAATAAAAATAAAAAGCTAACTAGGTCTGATGTATCAAGATGTGGCCCAACAGCCACAGAGGCCGTGAAATAATTTTTCCTCCCTGTTGCGGGCTGCATATTTGACTAGTTCTATTAGTGTGGCTTTGTGTGTGCTTCATTACTCTAGGGAACGTTCAATATTGGTTTCTGCCAGAATCAAGATACCAGATTTGATTGGACTAATAATCCAATTCAGTATGTCTTAAATGAAAAAAATAATTTTAGGTAGAAAAAGTGACTATCAAGCATATCCTCACACGTCTAGGGGGATTCTGAAATTGGAAGAAATGGAGAAGGAATAATGTGACAGGCTTTTGATAATGTGACTGGAGGTCTAAGAGGGAGAATGTGCTGCCCTCAGTGCACCTGGAGGCTTCACTTACACTTAACAGCTAGTATTACTTGTATTACATGTGATGCATGGTTTCAGATAAACTTGCCTCAGTGACTTTTTACCTTCTGGAAAAAAAGCTCTGAATCTGGTTGCAAAGCTTTTACTATTTTGAACTAGTTCTGAGTTTTTACAAAGTTAATTATTTAAAAGACTGCCACTGGTGTTTACCACATGTGAAGATTTATTCACAAGTAGGCCCACCAAGGTTCTAAGTAAGGTTATAAATGCGCTTGTGTTTCCAAAATCAGATCTTGGCATGTAGTGACTCAGTAGAGTGGAGTTAAAATTTATTCTGTACTTCTGATGGAGACGAATTTGTTATCTCTTTCCCTGCCTGAAACTGGAAGACTTAAAGATCACAAATGTACTTCTTGTTTTTCTGCTTCGCAATGAATAGTATAAAGCTCCAAAGCCGCTACGGGCTAGTGCTACTTGAATCCTTCACAGTGCTGATACTACAAGCAAGTATCTTGATACTGTCGAGTGTTGGGATCATGTTAAACACCTTGGGCAAGTATTCCCTGGAGTGAGGATGCGCCCATGATCATGTAGAAGTGGAGAGATGTCTCTTACTGATTTAAATGCTCCTCCCAACCTGAGTTGGCCTCAAGTTAGAAGTTACAATGTGAAGTGATGCTTGGACACCTATCTTTACTCTTGCAGCCTTCTGGCATAGGACTTTTCCTCAAGCTAATTCCCTTCCTCACCCAGGCCTCTCCCAGGACAGCCAAGCCCTCGCACAGGGTAATGCTGCCCAGACGTTTTTACCAAGGAGAAAGAAGGTTATTGGCAACGACGAAGACCTGCAGAGCAGCACTGCTTCCCTTCCCCGCTGTCGGAGCAAAAAGGCGGAGATGGCAGAGCTGCTGCTCCAGACGGTGTCGCAGAGAGGGGATGGGTAAATGCAAACAAGGCAGTAGTGGACCAATACCAAATAGCAGGTTGTGAGAAGAGGCACAAGACTTAATGTCACAGTTACGATAGTGTTGGTGCCTGGTAAGTTTGGAAGTGTGTGCGTGAAGTGTTGAAAGCTACTGTGCCAGTGTGAGGAATGAGCATTTGTGAAAGGCTTCAGCACTACTGAGCTTGCTTTACTGCTCAATTGCATTTTTAGAAATTTTCCTTTTTTAATTTCTGTTCTTGGAAGGAAGCCGCTACGAAAGAATTTCATTTTTCAGGTCATTTAAGGCACACTGTTTGGCTTTCGTTCCAATTCAGATTTGTCATATAGCAGATAAACACAGCACAGAACTGAGTTTCACAATGGCAGTTCTGAAATACTTGTTCTGACGATATAAAAATAGAGCAGCTGTGGGAAGTTAAATTTATTTTATTTTCAAGAGGGGAAATTTCAGTGCAGTCAATCCAGTTTTGCAAAGTGTTTGCAGCCAAAGTGTTTCTGATCATTTCCAGCTTTATAATACAGTATCCTTCCTAATCGTATCAGGTCTCCAGACTAGCTACCGGGGCAGTGTCAACTGTCGTTACCCCCATTAATTCTCTTTCATTCACATGCAGATCTACTTAAGAATTAAGTGAAAGGTGAAAAAGAAGCTCTACTGTATTGAAGAATATGATATATTTGTCTCTTATTTCATGGATGTATTATTATGTGTCCTACTTCTGACGGATTATGTGCTTTACACCTGTCTGTATAGGTGCACTTCTTCCAATTCCAGATTTAAATAAGATGTGGCAAGTGCCCAATATGAATTGTGTGCACTGCTCTTACTTCTTATTTCTTTAAATAATCTGATGGAATTCCTTTGCTCTATCTTTTATTATTTTGCCTGCCCTGAGATTATAAGCACTGTGAGGAATTGAATCCAAGATCATTCAGGGTTTTTTCCACTGTCTTCACTGCATTTCTGTTTATATTAATTTTGTTTCTCCTACGAGGTTTTGACCAATAGAATAGGCAAACTCTTAGAGCACCCCATGTTCTTCACAGCTTTCTTGAAGTCCATCTGGACTGCATTAAATGTTTGCAAAGAAAGTACTGTTGCCTCATCTTGCCTCCTGTGCTTGTCTTCATTGTATGAGGTACTGGTAAACCGGCCAGTCCCACTGCATTTCCAAATTGTGATTTTACTGAGAGGCCAGGTAAATGTTGTTCCTGGAACTTCATTGCAAAGAAAGGCTGGCCAGGTGCCTGCTGAGAGTCACGTAGCTGTGGTCTGATTAGCAGGTTATTGAAACCACGATAGGATCCGACTTGTGGTCCTTTTGAAATTTCACACAGCTCCTTTTTGAAATTTCAGTGTCAATTTTTCATTCTATGCATGAAGAGGTTTGGTATATTGTTTTTGCTAATGGCAGTTTGTTCTTTGCAGGGGGTGAGCAAAACCCTGTTCTGTAAACTCATTGTGTACTTTTAAGGTCACTGTGTATGTTGGGTCTAAGGGCCTTCACTGTGAAACACAAACTCGCGTTTCCATCTGATTGTTGGGAGGTTATCTTTCCTTCAATTTCTTCCATCTGTTAAAGAAAAGAAGGATAAAGAAGGATTTATATTAGACACCTCAAGCGTGTTATGGACTCTTATAATTTATAGCATGGTATTTTGAAGGTGATGAACAGACACATTAGCAATTTCTGAACACGCCAGCCATTCTTCCTTAATTGTTGATAGTTCTTATTTCCTGAGTGTTGGACAGAATGAAGATTGTGAGGAAAGATTCAACTGCTCTTGTAATTTCATCACTTCACTAGTCTTGCTATATTAGGTAATAAGGGCTGATTTTTGGCGCTATGCTATTCCCTAAGAAGCTAAGCTCTTCTTTCTTAATTTTGATGAAAGGGGGTTTACCGCCTTTCTAGATACAAGAAGTTTTGAAAACGTGATCCTTCCAGGTTCAAATACCAGAAGGCAAGCTCCAACTCGAGTCTCTCTCTCTCTTTTTTTAAATAATAATTACATGGGTCTTTTGTGTTTATTTTAGAGCTCTTTATGAAAACTGAAAAAAAGGAAAGGTTCAGGAGAAAAGATGAGTGCTGTGGTGTATTGGAGTATTTTGAGGTCCTGGTGTCAAAATTCCTCCAGATCCTGCTAATGGAAGTACTATTGAAATGCAAAATATTCCTGTTGTTACATGATGCATTGGGTAGATTTTGGTGGTTGTTGTTGTTGTATGTCTGCAAAATAGAAAGAACAAGGACCTGAAAGTCCTAAGACAGGACTAATACAGTGATGTACTGTGGTGCGGTGGGCTGTAATGTATTTTTGACCAAAGACAAAGCAAACAAACATTCCAGGTTTGGGTTGACAGAAAGGTCCCTGCCTTTACAAATTAGCATTCTGGCACCTTCTTCCATACAAAATTAGCCCTTGCAAAAGGGACTGCATGGAGGTAGTGGAGCCTGTACTATAAAAATAACCCAAAACACAAGTATTAATTACATTGCCGTTGCCCTGAGTATAGCACAGTTAGTGTTCTGTAGCAAGTCTTTGCCTTGCTGTGTTTGTAAGTGGGCTGCAATGGCCTGTGATGTCTATGTGCAGAGTGACACTGAATGGAAGAGGCTCATCGTGGTCGTTCCTCAGGATGTGCTCCTCTCCTAGGGTCAGTCGGATTAGAGCCCCGCTAACTGCTCCTTTAGAAGCACTTTCTCTCCTTCAGAGAAATGGTGGAAGCTTTATTATCCAGGGTCGCCGATCACAGCAATGATGCATTCAGATCCTGGTGGGTCAGGGCAGAAGATCTGTTGTGAGGAACAGGGGTGGTGCCAGTAGGTGTCAGGTTCACACTTTTTACCACTCCTTACATTTCATTCCATATCAAGGCAAAAGCATCAGTTAAATTTGGAAAGAGTAAAATAGAGGGTAAGCAAGTAACTGTTTTGCCTGTTATTAAGGAGTAAATTAGTTGGAACTTGGAGTAGAAATGAGATCAAAACAAACCACCGCATAAAAGAAAGCCCATGTGAAAATCCTGTATGTTTGGGATTATTAAGGAAGGAGTAATTTTCTATTTTTTTTTCTTGGGAGTTTTTTCTTTTTTTTTTTTTTCCTCCTCTAACCGGAGGGCTGTAACCTCTAGGGATAGTGTCTGGCAAGACAGGTTTAAAAACTACTACACCCTGCAGGGGTCTTTATTTTTGTGAAGGGCACTTATGACTTCGAGTCCGTGAGGACATGCTAGCTATTACATTGCCTCCACATTTTATTATCTTTGAAAATTTCTCACTTATTGTAGGTGAAGGAGTCTGACACAAAATGTGATCTGGTCATTGACAAGTATAGCTACATTTGAAAACAGAAGCTGATACAATAGCATACCCTTGCACATGTGCATCTCCAGTAGGAATCAGATGTACCTCTCTCCCTTATCTTAATGGCTGTAAAATACAGATTTAATCATAATTCACAGAATCACGGAGTCTTCATGGTTGGAAGGGACCTTTGAGACATCGAGTCCAACCACAAAAAACCAACCAAACAAAAAAAAAACCCACCAAACAAACAGACACAAACCAACAATCTCGGGCAGTGGAGCATGCCCTGAAGTGCCATGTCTACACGTTTCTTAAATACCTCCAGGGATGGCGACTCCACCACCTCCCTGGGCAGGCTGTTCCAGTGCCTGACCACTCTCTCAGTAAAGTAATTCTTCCTAATACCTAATCTAAACCTCCCCTGCCGCAACTTCAGACCATTTCCTCTGGTCCTGCCATTATTCACTTGGGAGAAGAGGCCAACACCCACCTCTCTACACCCTCCTTTCAGGTAGTTGTAGAGGGCAATGAGGTCCCCCCTCAGCCTCCTCTTCTCCAAACTAAACATTCGTGTAAATAAGTGAAGAAACTTGTTGCTCCTATTTCTACCCAGGTTAGGCACTCAGAAAAAGGAACTGTTTTTTTCCTGCCATTGATGGGACTGTCATGTATCTTGCCACTTTTCAGCCTGGTTTTGCTGTGTAGATCTAATCTTGTGAAGCAAATGCAGTTGTGTTCTACAGATACGGGACCACGGTTAAAGTCAAAAGTTTTACATTTGAATTTGTATCTGTTAGTTCAGTGTCCTCCAAAGCACTTGAAATAGCCCACGACTAAAATAGATTTTATTTGCACTTTTTTGCGCATGAACTCCCTTAATTTTAAAATACTGACTTAGCTGACTATCTGTCTCCTCTTCTCTGCATATGCCTACATTGCAGCCATCCGTGCGATTGGATTGTGTGACTACAGCTAGCAGAAACCAGCTAACTTGGGTTGGTCACGGTCTGGTTGTGACAACAGGGACCTCTGCATGAGCGGTCTATTGTGCTTTTCCGGGTGGCTTTGTAACACGCAGAGAGCTCCATTGCTGCCGGCGGCACCTGAGGTACCTCGAGCACGTCTGCATCAACTGTAGGTTTTGGTTTTGCTACGGCAAAGGCTGCAGCAGCCCAGAACTGCCCGAGAGCCTTGTCGAGGAGCTCGGTAAACTTCACCCCCTTGGGATGAAAGTTTGGCCACAGAGAACCTTCCCCTGCCTGCGGACCCAGCCCTTTCAGCGGGCTTCCTCCAAGCGTGGCTGTCCCATGGGCTTTCGGCCACGCTCATACGAGAGCAGTCACGTAGCACAGTCGGCTCACGTGCCTTCAGAAAGCCTGGGGCCAGAGTCAACATTTGCTCCCTCTTTTGCCAAGGTTTGTTAAAATAATGCCTTTCCCCCCGCCTCTTCTCTCTCCTCCCTCAGAGTTCTTCCGTCATTCTTCCTTTTGCTTGTCTCTCCTTCTTCTGCTCTCGCTGCCTTTTTATGTCTTAAGAGTGCTTTACGGGGAGGGCAGCGGGGGACAGATGTTCCAGACCTTTGTTTCAGTTTTTTAAGAGTCCTCCTCAAATAGATGAAACCTGTGGAGTATGGTGGAGAGGGAATTTGAGGAAAATAAGCTAGGTGGGGAAAAAAATCTTATTCAAGTGAAAATTACAATTCATTGAATACAATTAATGTGTCATAATTAAAAGGCTCTTTTGAAGGGAATCTTTTAAGACAGTAATTGCACTCTACAATCCTTTTTTCTCCTCACCACTGCTTACTAATAATTTGAAATTGTGAAAAATAAATTACTTGCAGATTTTGTCCTCTTTGCTCAGCTTGTGAGTACTAAAATTAGTTGATTTTATTTAGCTATAGGGTTGGTTTATTTTTGTACCTACTTACTAGCAAAAACTGCTGTTAAGCTAGGCTGCTTAACGGTGTTTAGGGCAGATGCTTTTCTCAAAGTCATTGCTAGTATGGTCTTATTTTAAAAGAGGAAAGGTATTAACGCTGCAGTAACACTTGGTAAGCTGCTCCTCCTTGAAGGCACAAATGAATCCATTCCTAGGGAATGAAAACTGCATGATAACACTACTCTTTCCCACTTCTGGCATTTTTGTTTTAAAGAAAAACAGATGACAACTCAAGAACTGAGAGTCACTTCTCCACTTGACAGAGGGAGCGTAAGCCTTCTCATATTAAAGGCCAGCTCCTGCCATTTGACAGGAAAAAAGTAATCGGATCTTTTTGGTGGCCATCTCTCAGATAATTCCTTGATATTTGTTTGCGGATCTGCCTGCGAGAGTGGTCTGTAGAAAAGCCCCACAGAGCCTGCCGTGGTGCTGCGGCTCATGCTCAGCTCATGTCAAGGCCAGGTGCGAGAATTTTCTCGCCCACCCAGGCTCTCTCTGTTTCTTACTTTGCTACCATAAGAAGCTTCGTACCAGAGAAGATCAGCCATTTGGGCCTTGTACAGAAACAAAAGGCTTATCTGCTAAGCCATTGTACGGAAAGTTGGTTCCTGCCTGTCGCCCCTTGAAAATTTTGTTGTGGTATTAGGGAAGAAAAAAATAGATCAGGACAGCTGAAGGTAAATTTTGAAGATTGCCTTTGGCAGCAATAGTTTTGGTACAGAAAATAATATACTAGGATGTCTATTTTGACTGCAGGCTTCAGATCTATTTTCAAAATTGCAACTGCAAAATTTTGAGAGAGGTTTTTCTTTCCTTTTTTTTTTTTTTTTTAATAACTAATTGGAAACTTTATTTCCAAAATTCTGTTATGTACCTGTTGATACAGAAACCTTGACTGTCAGTGTTCGCAGCATAAGAAATTAACAGTTGTAGTGGCTTTCCAAGACCGAGCACACTTACCAATTTGGAAGGTCTTCAGGGCAATATTACCATGCTGCTTAAGCATGGTATGGAAAGACCTATGCGTTCATTCACTGTGATGTTTAGTAGATGTATATACAAGCACGCTATACCAACTTGGAAGGTCTTCAGGGCAATATTACCATGCTGCTTAAGCACGGTATGGAAAGACCTATGCGTTCATTCACTGTGATGTTTAGTAGATGTTTGTTATGGGTAAGAGTGAAATGTGAGGCGTGTCAGAAAATGATTCATCAGTCCTACTGATACTTCTCTGTGACTAAAGAGATTTTTGTTTAATTCATTCATTTTTCTTCTCAGAAACTCTCAGGTTGCAAATAAGACAGAGGAGCCCAAAGGTGGTCACACTTTCCAACAGTCTGAGAACTGCTGTAGCAAGATAACATCTGATGCAGTCACAGTGCTTCAGTTTATCTATCACAGGGTAATCTTCTCATTACTTCACGGATGCAAAGTCCTTCAGGGAATAACACAAACATTTCGCATGATCCAAAGTGCCAGATTTTTGCATTTGGACTGCTGAGATAAATAATGTATGGGGGGGAAAAAAAAGCTCAGAAAATTTCTCAGCAGCTGTAGTTATGAACTCTGGCACTTGTTACATGTTCCAGCTGAAATTAACTTTCATTTGTGCTCTGCTGAGCCTTTGGGTTAACCTTTTCTTGGCAAGTGACCAAATGTGATCACCAACTAGTGATACTACCTGCATGGTTTTGTTCAGGTTTGGAAACTTTCTCCACAGCTGGTGTGTCCAACAACATTTGCTGTTGCTAATGGGCAAACTTCCGCAATTCCAGTAGCCTGAGCACCATCAGCTCCAGCCTTTCATGGCTGCACCTTCTGCCTTCCTTGTAGTGCGGAGCCCTGGGCTACTGTAGGACTTGAGGTACTATCATAACACAGTGGGTTGTAAACCCTGGCTGAAGTAGAAGATGGCTTAGTCCTATATACAAGTTGATATGCGGAGGAATGGATAGAGGGAAGCTGTCTTCTGTGTGGTGCTGCAGTATGTAGTAGCAGACTTTGTCGACCTGAGAGCATAAAAAAGTCTTTCAACTTCCTGCCCTACAAACTCAACCTGGTATCTGAAAATAAAGCTGTGTTCTTGCATGCCTCTGTGTTCTCCTGTGTAATAAAGATTTTTATAGTGGAACTTGGTTAACAATTGTAATGATGTATGGGCCACAGGCGAAGCTAGTTCATTTCCCAGAGCTGCTGCCTCTACAGTATTAGCCAGGGTAAAGAGTAAAGTGTGCATGTTTGAGAAGGAGAGAGAAAAATAAATGATTCTGATAGCAGGGGGGTGAACCCTGCTGCTTTCTTTTGTAAAAAAAAAAAAAAAAAAGAATTTAAAAAAATACCTTAACTCACTTGAGAATCAAATCTGCATTTTAAATTGCCCTGCCAAATATCTTAAGTAAAAATGTTAGAATAAATATGAATTAAAAAGATAATTCTTCTTTGTAATAAATCAAACATGTAATTGTGACATTGCTTAACAGCTTTTTTTTTTTGCTTCCCTCCCTACCCCCCCAAACAAATAGTCTTTCCTGGTATTATGGAGTGGAAAGCTGTTTTCTGTTTGTGCCTTTGAACTCCCCTGTATAATTCCAAGAAATACCCATGATGACAATCAAATTCAGCTCTGTGGTAATATCCTAAATAGGTCAGGTGGAATGGGGAGCAAAAGCCTTCTATCTGTTGTATTCCCTTCATTAATTACCGGGGAAATAAAAACACCAGAGTTGCATCACCTTGTTTGTGCTCTGAGACCTGGGGCCACCTGCGTACATTTGTGTGGTCGCTTAGGATGGCACGGACCAGGGGGCAGCTGCCTGGCCCTATGCTGTTCCCCAGAGATGTGGTGCAGCTTTTCTAGCTGGGAATACAATCAGAGTAACCAAATTCCCGTTCTTGTGCTTGACATAGCTGGGCTTGCTTCCCCCCCCCCATCTCTTCCCTCCCTCCCCTTGCCTGCAGCAGCAGATCCAGTCATGTCTCTTTGCCATCCATATAGCAGCAGCCCAGTGGGTGTGGAAAGCATGGGATCGTGGCTGTTTCTGGGCAGAAGGGAGGAACGGAGGTGGGAGCTGCTACGGCAAGTGGCATAGAGGTAGTTCAAGGGAGTTAGAAGATGGGACCAGTCTTTTCAGCTCCCCAGGCTGGAATGTCCCAGTTTGGCAATATGAAGTACTGTATCAGCTCTCGTGTATGTTGAAGGAAATCGGGCAGTGCTGCAAATCCAGTCCTGAAGAACAAGTTGAGGCATTTTTATAGCAGAGGTCATGCCTTGAAGTACAGGGAGTTTGTAGTTGGTTTTCCAGGGTGTGTGCTAATTTATTTACCACTCCATGTCCAACAATCTTGGCTAATCCAGGGATCCCAGTGTGTGAACATGGGATTGTCTGTAGTATCCTGGCCTCCAGGAGGGAGAGGCTTCTTTCACAGCCATGAAAGCAGCAAGGTGGGGTTTCCCATGTAATCATGTCCATTGACTTATATGTTTTGGGAAGGTTGGTCATTTCACCATTGCAGTTTATGGATAGAGAAAATCCAAGAAAGATTATGTTTATCCACTTTGGTTTTGTTGTGGTGTTTTAAGGGAACAGCTGGAAAATACCATATAAGCATTCAGTGTCCTTCTTGAAGAAAAACACTGAAAAAACATAAGCAAGCCTTTCCTGAAAGCAGGCAGTAAGTGCGGCGAGGAGGACGTTATAATGAGCAGCCCCACTGTGTGGGTACGGCAGCATGGCTGGGAACAGCCTGCTCTGGGTAGAACGGATTGACCTGATGTGTCAGGAGTGTCCTGCCTTCATCTCTCCTTCTCGCAGCTCTCCAGGCTTTGAAAAACCTTTTCTAACAAACACCCATCTCCAAAACTAACATCTTGACAGAGGAGGAGAAAAAAACTTGAAAAGAATCATGTCGCTACGAGAGCAAGCTGACGGGTGGAGGAGAGGGAAGAGATCAGACCTGGCATGCAGCCTTCTCAAAACACTGATTTTTCTCACTGCTGTCCTGCAAACTTCTTTTTCTTCCTGCCTGTCTCCAGAACGTAGCCTTTTTCAAAGTTAGTCATTGCCTTCTAAAGCTTCTTAAATATTGCAGGAGCAGCTTTGGCTCTTAGCTTCACATCTCCAGTTCAATTTGAAATCCAAGGGTTTATTTGAATTTGAGATTGAAGTTCAGATCTTTGGTGCAAGAGAGACCTTTTAACGGAGGTAGAAATACAGGAGTGAGACTGAACCTCTCCTGAGATGATTCTGCCTGCTAGTGAAGGGCAAGGGTACTGTGGTGTCTTTGACAAAAAGTAGAATACCAAAAAAAATTACAGCACTCATGAGACTGGAGATAACTCCTAGCCTACGCTCAAGAGCATTAGGAATGGGCTTCATAGGCTGTGTTGAAGCTTGAAAGGTGGCCCTTGATTAATTCTGTTATTTCCAAATGGCACAGTAAACATGGGCAGTGAGTCATGGCGTAGAAGCTTGTAAGGCATGAGGAAGGTTTAAAGGTTAGTCAGTCAAGCCTTCTTGAGTTTGCTTAGTATAGTTTGACTCAGTGCATATGTGTAAAACTGTTTCAATCTTACAGATACTGCAGTTGGAGGGTTGTTGCTTTAGTTTCAACACAAACTTTTATTTTTTTACAGTGTAGGACTTAGGAAGCTAGGTAAAGAAGAACTAAAAATGCCTTTTCTTTCAGCCAGCAGTATCTCTGAGTCTAACGAACAATAGAGGTAAAGAAAAGGGTGACCTGACAAAATAAATTGGAAGCTAATTTTGGAGAGCAAAAGCCTCAGAAAATTGAAATTCTGACCTGTATGCAGCTTCTAACTGTAATCATTCACTGGTTATAATACATTAACGCAAGCTTACTGATTTCATTTCCTTTAAAAAAAAAAAAAAAACACCAAAGCAAAAAGCCCTCCTTGGATATCGTATTCTGAAAGGTAGTGTATTAGCATGATGAGTCCCTTTCTCCTCTTTTATTTTTATTTTTTTTCCTAAAAAAACCCCTCTAAAATTGTTTGACATAGACTGTGCTTTTTAGAAGAATCATGCCCTAAGTAGTACTGGTGAGTGGAACAGATGTAGCAGACTGTACTGGGTTTGCATGGCAAGGTTTTGGTGGCAGGGTGGCTACAGTGGTGGCTTCTGTGAGAAGTTGCTAGAACCTTTCCCTGTGTCCAATAGAGTCAATGCCAACTGGCTCCAAGACAGACCTGTGACTGGCCAGGGCAGAGCCCATCAGCAACGGTGGTAGCACCTCTGTGATAACATATTTAAGAAGGCAGGGGGGGATGGGACGCTGAGCAATAACAACTGCAGCTGGAGGCAGGAGTGAGAATATGTGAGAGAAGCAGCCCTGCAGACACCAAGGTCAGTGAAGAAGGAGGGGGAGATGGTGCTCCAGGCACTGGAGCAGAGATTCCCCTACAGCCTGTGGTGAAGACTATGATGAGGCAGGCTGTCCCTCTGCAGCCCATGGAGGTTAACAGTGGAGCAGATATCCACTTGCAGCCTGTGGAGCACCCCATGCCAGAGCAGGTGGATGCTTGAAAGAGGCTGTGACCCCATAGGAAGCCTGCACTGGAGCAGGCTCCTGGCAGGACCTGTGGCCCCACGGAGAGAGGAGCCCATGCTGGAGCAGGTTTGCTGGCAGGTCTTGTGACCCCATGGGGGACCCACGCTGGAGCACTGCTCTTGAAGGACTGCACCCTGTGGAAGGGACCCACGCTGGAGCAGTTCATGAAGAACTGCAGCCTGTGGGAAGGACTTACGTTGGAGAATTTCATGGAGCACTGTCTTCTGTGGGAGGGACCCCACGCTGGAAGAGTGTGAGGAGCCCTCTCCCTGAGGAGGAAGGAGCGGCAGAGACAACATGTGATGAACTGACTGCGGCCCCGTTCCCTGTCTCCCTGTACCCCTGAGGGGGGGGAGGTAGAGAAATCAGGAGTGAAATTGAGCCCGGGAAAAAAGGAGGGGTTGGGAGGAAAGTATTTTTAAGATTTGTTTTTTTATTTCTCATTATTCTACTCTGATTTGATTGGTAATAAATTAAACTTTTTTTTTTTTTTCCCAAGTCAAGTCTGCTTTGCCCATGACGGCAATCGCTGAGTGATCTCTCCTTGTCCTTACCTCAACCTACAAGGCTTTTGTTATATTTTCTCTCCCCTGTCCAATTGAGGAGGGTTGAGTGATAGAGCAGCTTTGGTGGGCACCTTGCGTCCAGCCAAGGTCAACCCACCACACAGACATTTAACCTAAGACACTTGAGGTGGATGATTTGTTCTTTTTCAGTGAGATGGTTGTCTTTTTTTTACAGAGAAAGTTTAGCTTCAGGTCAACTGAAAAAAAAATTGACAGTGGTTTTCTTCAGGAATGAAAAGAGACAGGCTGTAGTTAAGCGTGAGGGCAGAGGTGCATAGAGGCTTGCTGAGGGAGCTGTCTAGGGCCAGCAAAACCCCTTTTTGCTGGCCAGTGGTGTGTGCGCCCCTGCATTGTGAAATACAGTTGTGCAGCCCTTTGCCTGTCTCTGTCACCCTCCTGTTTACTACAGAGCTAGAAGCTGTCCCTCTCCTCAAGTCCTCCTACAGTGCCCATAGCTCTGTGGACTAGTAGCCATCTGATGTGGCTGGCCATTGCTCCAAAGAGTTCAGAATCCTGCCGAGCAGTGCCCAGCAGGTCTGCTTTGCGGTGGTTACACGCAGTGGTTTCAAAGCGAGAAAGAGGTTTAGGTTGAGAAGGTGACCTTGAAATCTGTCACGGCATTCACAAGCATATCTCCGAAAGTCAAGCTGGTGATAGAGACAGACTTCAGGTGTTTCTTCAGTTTCTTTTTAGCTGTTGAATCATTGAATTAATAGCTGTATCTCTAACACCTTTGGCAACCGTGTTTTCTGTGGAGGGAGGGGTGAGCTCTGGATGAGATGCTTACTGATTCAGATGTGGCACAGACCTTAGACATAGCCTATCTCTAAACCAAGGCTGCGTGGGCACTGGGATTCCTCATGAGGCTTGCAGTTAGACATAAGAGTTGGTCCCAGTGGCATTCGGCTTACAGTCTCCCTTGTCTCATCAATGCTGTACTGTAATTAGCAGAAAATTGATGGATTTAATTCCTATACACCTACTAACAGGTGGAAACATGCTTTCAGATTTAAAAAGAGCTCTGTGTGTACTTAAGTACAAATAGGTGATGTCTCCTGTATTCATTCTTGAATTTCAGGGTGTGTTTGTAGGGTTTTTTTAATCTTCCATTTATCTAGGCACTCATTAATCTTACAATTCAAGAACGTGTTTAGTATAAATACAGAAAATATATAGATTTTCCTTACTCAGATTTTGAGCATCTAGGTGCCTTACTGCTTTAGTAAGAACGAACAGTCTACCTGACATTAGTGTGCGTTACTGCTACAATGGAAAAGGCTGATGAAGATACCAGTCGGCTCAGATGAAATCCCTTTTTTTCTGGAAGATGCGGCTCCCAGGGGGTCTCTGTGGCAACAATACATCTGTTAAAAGATTGTCACAGTTCTCAGTCTTCTCAAACCAGTCCAAGCCTGCCAATGGTTATTTACAGGTGAGACTTTTCTAGACCTCTGGATTATTGTTGTTACTGAACTTTCTCTAACTAGTCCAGATTTTCCTTAAAACCCAATACCTAAAGCAAGGCGTGACTTCAGCTGTAGCTGGTTTATGTGAACTAGAGGGTTGCTTCACACACCTAGTTTTTTGTCAGCTCTAGAGTGTGATGTCGGAAAGGGACTTGTATCTGGGGAAAAAAAAAAAAGAGGAAAAAAAGTTTAATCTTCTCTGAAAAGGCAATGAGACAAAATTGCTACGATTCACACAGCTCTAAGATAAGCAAGTAATAGCTCATGTTCAACAGCAAAGCATGTTCATATAGCATGAATAGGATGGATGTGTTGTATGATAAATCTAGACACAGCAAATAAATTTCAGCCCGAAAAATAAGATACCACATGAGACAGCATGTGCAGAAAGAATGCTAATGTTTAGGGAACTGAAGGCATTGGCAGAAAGGAGAGCGTAGAAATGAAGAATAGATATTTTGTTTTGTTACCAGGATTGATTGGCTGACTATTTTTTTTGTCTTTAAACCATAATAGCCTTCCCTTATTGTCAAAATGATAATATATATAAAGCACTTCCTGTAATATTTCTCTTCAAAATGACTATTCATCAGTCCCAGAGTCAGATGCTCATATTTCAACTCACAATTTAGTTTAGCAAGTTTATACTTCAGCGCAATCAGTCATTTTAGCATTTGTGTTTTTAATACAAATCTCAACTACAGAAGCATGCAGTGCTCTTAAGCATGGATAGATCGGCTAATCCAGATAGTACTTTGTAATCTTCTGGCAAAGAAAGAGATTATTGCTTTTCAGAGAGAAAAAAAATGAAGTATTCCTCCCAGTCTAGTGGTGCAGATCTTGAAAAGATTGAGGGCAAAGACTCTGTCTTCTGCTGGGCCCAGTGCAGGTGTGAGAGTGTCAAGGGACAAGTGTGTTTTAGGTAGCTGGGGAAGAGAGCAAATGTAAAGATAGTATAGATATGGGGTCAAATCCCAGGTCCTGATGCCAGCTGGGAATGTGATGAAGGGAATGGCAGCAAACACCAAACAGGTTCTGGTGGGCTTGATCTGCTGCTGCCCTGAAGAGCCTCCGTAAGCCATTTGTTCTCCTGCTTACTCCACAACCTACAAACACGCCACAGTTTCTGTCGCAAACTTCTGCCATTGCGAAAGCAGGAATTATCTTTGGTGATATATTTAATTTCCTGTTTGGCTGAATTTTCATGCTGCAGTAAATCACCTTCCCCTGCATCCCCAGCGTGACGTTGCAGTGAAACGTAGGCACCACCCGCTGAACAAATGGCATTAGTAAATCATTATTTTCCATTCCATTTTTCTTTCTCACACCATCTCTCTTATCTCGGCTGCATGGTTAAACCCTTCTTACAACTACAGGAGGTTTTTTTGGGAAGGTAGTAGCAAATAGGTCTCTTTTCACTGGTGAGGTGACCTCTCTCAGGGCACCACAGGAAATAGTCGTTCTCCTCAGGCTGGGCATAATATGTGGGGCTGCCCCTTTCCTCCTCCACCTCCTCAAAGGTGAGGTTTGATACTGTCCAAGCTGCAGAGCGTCATTCGGCTCTGGGTGGGCTGCCTCTCCAGCATTACCAGTGCCCATGCAGATGCCAGCCAAAAAGCTCAGTTATTTTCTGGATTACGCTACTGGGCGCTGGTGAGGCCGCACCTGGAGTGCTGTGTCCAGCTCTGGCCTCCCCAGTACAAGAGAGACATACTGGACATACTGGAGAGAGTCCAGCGGAGGGTCATGAAGACATTTAAGGAATTGGAGCACGTGAGGAATGGCTGAAAGAGCTGGGACTGCTCAGCCTGGAGAAGAGAAGGCTCAGGTGGATCTCACTGATCTATATAAATGCCTGAAGGGAGGGTGCAAAGAGGACAGAGACAGGCTCTTTCCAGAGTGACCACTGACAAGACCAGAGGCAGTGGGCACAAACAGAAAAACAGGGGTTCCCTCTAAACACTTTTTTACTGTGAGGGTGACCAAGCACTGGTGCATGCTGCCCAAGGAGGATGTGGAGTCTTCATCCTTGGAGGTGCTCAGAATCTGTCTGGGCATGGTCCTGTGCAGCTGGCTTGAGGTGGCCCTGCTTGAGCAGGGAATTGGACCGGATGACCTCCAGAGGTCTTTTCCAACCTCAACCATTCTGTGAAGTGCTCCAGAGCAATGAGGACTGGGCCGCTCCAGTCCAGGGACAGCTTATGATCAATGAAAAAATAGGAGAGTCCTGTCCCTGCCCCAGTGTTCGGGGGCAGCGTGCCAGTCTGTCGTACAGACCGACAAGCTTACCCCGTTTTGTTTTCAGTCTTACCTGGTCAGCAAAATACATATAATTCTGCAAGCAGAAATGTGTTCTTAGAGGCTTTTTCAGTTTATGTCTAACTTTGCAGGCTTCTGCATCTAGAAACGCTTCCAAAGATTCCTCTAACTCATCTTCTAATTAGGTTTTATTTCTGTATCTGAAGAGGAACAGATGAAGGACCTATATTAAAGCCTAGCCTTTTGAATTTGTTTATTAGAAAGTAGGCTGTAAATGCTAATTCCAAGTAACACAGGAAAAAAAGCATACAGTATCTCTGTGCTTAAAAAGCCGCTGTATATTGTAACTTTATTAATTTGTAGAAACAAATTACTGAAATAACCTGACTGACAGTGGGTGCATAACACGTAATAACTGTGGGCAAACACAGCGTGTAGTTGCTAGTGCGTTTTCTTTTTCGCGTGATAGTTGTAAGCAACTCTTGCCAGATGGGCTGATAATGTAATTAGGAATTGTTGTGTTAAATGAGGCAGTATTTAAATTGGCAACTAATTTTCCTATCTATTAACCAGCTTGAAAAAGATGAGCTGTTACCCAAATGATTTCTAGCTGCTAATCCCTAACAAGAAACGTAGCACTTCTTTGCACCTTTTTTTAAGCACTGTCTAGCAAATTATTTTCTGTAGGTTTTATTATGTGTGGGACAAAATAAGAAAGAGAGGGAGTTAAGAGATGTTACAAGTTCAGAGGTTGTTAGATGGGGTGGACTTCTACTAAGCCAGTACATCATCGTGATGTGTGGTAACAGCTCATGAGCCGGCAATGGGATGCTTCCTATTTATAGTCTCTACATGTGGACAAAAATTGTTTTTACTTTGTGATAGTTCACTGTGTGACATACTCCATCAAGCAGAGTAGGACTATAAGCCCTATTTTAAGTGTGTGCGTGGGAGAAGTCATGAAAGCAGAGCAGGGCAAGATTTTGAACAGCATATGAATGTTACTAGTGTGGACTGGTTGCTCTCTTTATTGGAGATGGGAGAGAAGGGCAAAGAAAGGGGTGCTCTTGGGTCAAGTTCAAATCCCACAGAAGGCACGATCGCTTGTAGTTTTCGTCATGAACTCTTATGGAGCCAGCTTCTTTGGTCTGCTGGCTTGTGCAGTGGAAACTATCAATTGTCTATCATTAAGATTTTGACTGAACCCCAGAGTAAACACAAGGCTGAATGAGATTGATTATTATATTTATGGCTCTATCTGTGCAAATCTTATTCCTTTTTTTTTTCTCTCCCATGTTTCAGCAGAAGCAGGGATGAAGAGCCAAATACACTTTTGCAGTCTGGTTTCTTCTGTCCAGTGGTGAAACTTTATTGCTTGACCTAAAAAAATCAGACCCATTAACTTGAAAGAAAAGCTACAGTGGATTTTTCCATGGGCCAGTCTTTTAATGGGGATGAAGATTATCATAAGCACAGTATGGGTTACCCAGGGAGTCGCATCAAAAGCAACAGTGCGACAGGGTTGCATGCAAGCCATAGGATTCCACACGTGGGAAAGGCTGTGTATGCTAAATCATGCAGAGAGCTGCTTCAAAGAAATGCATTATGCACTTGTAGCTTATGGGATTTCTTTTGTGTATTTTTCTGAAAGTTACCAAAACCTCCCAACCTCAAACTAAAATGGGAAGGAGAAACTTACACAAATTCTGAGAGTGTAGATCAGAACAGAGGCAAGGTCTGTCCCTGCTACAGAATGCTAGCAACCTCTCTGCAACAAAAATTGAACGATTGCTACATTTTATGACTTTTCCTTGAAAATGTGAAGGAAGTCACTTTCTGAATGCATGGTGGGATAACTGCAAATTGCTGTTCACCAGGCAGTTAAATGAGGCATAGATAATGCCCAGTGTTGATGACATCGTATTGACGCCACTTGCTGTAACAGATAGGGCAGGTGCCTCAACCACAGGCAGATGAAGCTTTGCTGAATGCAAAAAAGATGACAGATCAATAGGCAAATTTTTTTTTCTGATATCAAAATACAAAAATATGCAGCAATTGAAAGCTTAAAAATATTAAAGACGTAATGGTAAGTTAAATTATTGAGGCAGGATAGCATACAGTAAGTGCTGTTTGATGTTGGCACTAAATCAAGCTCTGGAAAGTTTGAGGGGTCCTTGAAATATTGACAATGTGTTTGACTTCCAGTTGAAATAAATCATTACTGGGGTTTTTTCAGTGCCTCTACCCCTTCAGAGTAGATAATATATAAAATGCATGGCCTAAGGAGGCTTTTGCTTTCCATGTTCCTGACTTTCAGTAAACAGTTTGGGATTTGTTTCTTTTTATAAGCACAACTTAATGGCATATAGATAGGGTGTCAGATTTCCTCTGCAAGTTTGTCATGGCAGAGGTGGATGTTACTATCTTGCTTACTCTATAGCTAGCGATCTTTATGAACCTCTTACTAATATTCACGCTATTTCTGTCTAGGAAATGCATCCAGCAAAATAATTTCCAGGTATGGTACTAGGTACAGATTTTATGTCCCACAGCTGTGGTAAAGGTGACCTTCAGGGGAAAAAAAAATGGCCTTTTGCACTTGCTGTCTGCTTTCTGCTGTGTAGGTCTGAAATTGAACTTGGAAGACACAATTAAAAAAAAACCCCAAGGCTTTCCTTCTGTGCCTCCAAAAGTGAACAGAAAGTAGTCTTTTCTTGTTTTTAATGCTGGGCACGTGATCCGTCAGCAGTCTTTGGGCAGTTTTTCCTTCCCAGCTTCATTCAGCTGTGTCTCTCCGACCTTGGCTTTCACAAAATCTGACTTCATCTGACACTTTTTGACAACACAGGGTGATCACTAAATAATCAGCTCCCGGTGACAGGAAGTGATTCGCTCAAGGTGGCCATAATAAACCCAAGGCGCCTGCTCCGCTTGCCCGCGAGATTCACCATCTCTGGGGCTTCATGAGGAGGCAGCTGGAGAGGACGCTTCCATCGTTGTTGGCTCTGCCTCGGCATCAGGGTCTTCTGTCCCTGTGGCAGAATGGTAAAGGCACGGAGAGGTATGCCCACTTTCCAGCTGTCACAGTGCGTAGCTCAGTAGATCAAGTGGAGGTGCCATTGATTTTGGTTTTCGTTAGTAAGCCGGGCTGTGAAACGCAGCAGCTGGGGAGTGAGTGCCCAGTGCATTTAGCTTCATCTTTTGGGAGAGGACAGGGCTGACTTCTGGAGCTGGGGCAGGACGGGCAGCCCTGGACCATAGCTCCTTTTGTTGCCACCCTGTGACTCGCCAGAACTTGCCTGAAGCTTCTCCAGCAGCACCATTAAACAGGCAGCAGGCAGTATGGAATAAAGTAGGCTCCAGTGGCGACAACATGAAAGTGGTTCTTAATGAGACGTGAAGGCACTAAAGAAAATTCAGACCCAAAGGGTAGCCAGGAGAGAAAGAGAACTCAGTAAGTTATACCCACCCCAAAATGAGCTGCTAATCACTGGCACTATTGTGAGGACTACAATAAATCAGTGTCTGCCCTGGCCGCCTGCATCTCATTATGCACAAACATGCGGATAGAGAATGTCAGCCTCAATAGCGATCTGTCATGTGAATGCTGCTGTGTCCGAGTGGGCTGGCGCTTGCATGGTTAGCTGGCTTTGTATTTTCTTTTCTTTTTTTTTTTTTTTTTGTGGGGGATATCTATTTTCTTTTGGAAATGTTGATTTGCTCTCTACTGTGGGTAGTAAATTTGCCCTTTTCTTCAGTGATTTGTGAATTCTGTGATGATAACATCGTATTTCAGGTGTGGGGGTAAAGTATCTTTCATATATGTTATATTTAGTGATTGGGGTCTTGTTTGGTTTTGGTTTTTTCCCCTCCAAGCACTGCTCCGTGTAAGGTGTCATGAATATTACTGAAGCTAGGGCAACACCTACGTGTATTTATGCAGCTGATGTATAGTACCCATTACTCAAGCATCACACACTGCCTTGGAAAGGCTAATTAATTTAAGCCCTGCAGCACCCCTTCGAGGCAACTTTTGTTTGTCCTGATAGATGCACACATTGTAGCTGCTCTTTGTTATTTATTTTTAATATAATTTTTATCCCAGAGAGGGGGAAAAATGATTAGTTATTCCTTTGTTAGGTAGTTGACAAAACGTTAGGCTTTAGATATCACTGAAATAAAGTATGCGGCAAACTTTGGATTTTATTGCAAGTCATGCCTCAGAGGTTCTTACTTTCTTTTAAAGCCTCAGCTCCTAGAGCCAAGTGAGCTTGTAGGTGTCCTTTTGCTTTTAAATGTCTGTGTTTGAATGTCTGTGTATGTGGTTGCAAAATAATTGCAACGTATTGTCTCCACTTAATCTAAAATCTTGGATGCAGTAAGGCAGCTAAGAGTGTGGGTTTCTTTCTTTTTGGTCTTAAAATTTTTGCATGATTAGGACTGGGAATACCAATGACAGTGTGCGTGCAGTTCAAAATAGAGTCCCACAGATTACTAGTTTGTTTGGTGTTCATGGTTTAATTTCAGAACTCCCCAATCCCATACTATATTAAGTATGTAAAATAAGGGCCTCCTCCTTCCTTTTCCATGTGCAAACCAAAGATGATTTTGAACATCAACTCACTTTTTTTGTCTATCCTCATTCTAAAATCTATTAAAGAAAGATTCATCATGTCTTCTCCAAATATTTATCCTCTCTTGTCTTTACGCTCCTTTCTGAGCTTGTCCTGTTTCTCCACTTCCTTTGTCAACACAATATTTGTTTCCCCTATCGTTTTCTCTTACCCTTCCCACATCCACTTTCAGTGCTAGATCTCTAATTACCTCACGTCTTAAGGAGTGATGAGGAGTACCAAAGTGGCTGGTTTGAGCTTGAGTCAAACCACCGGCAACCCAGTCCTAATGTCTCGCTCCCACCTACAGGAAAATTCTTAATTCCTCAGTATTTTTCTGGGGAGCAGGTGTCCCTTACTGCCTAGGGCATAATTTCACAATCATTTTAGTCCAAACTGAGACCACACTGTCACCAAAAGAGGCAATCGCCCTTTTCTAGTATCTGTTCCTACCATCTCCTTTCAAGTAGCTGTCTGATATGGCAGATTGCTGATTTTTTTTGGTAACCGTAGGTGAGGAGCCTGATCTGATTTGCAGCACAGCCCCACGGGTGCTAGTGCTTATGCCAAGAAGCCACAGGAAGCATCCAGCCAAGAGCAGGAAAAAAGCGTGACCACTGCTTTTGGTAGCAGTACAGTCTCTGACTGACTTAAATTATCATTTAAGGACACCGTAGTTTCAAGGTCTCACTGAAAGAGGTGATCCCACATCTGGCTGCTGGCTCCCGTGCTGTTACCTTCTGATTTGTGCTAGCACAAGCTGTCATGCAGCTGTGGTGAACCAGCCTGCTGGCCTGAGCCAAATGGGGAAAGGAGGTGTCTCGTTTTGTCCGTGTGGTTTTGTTAGGCAATTTTTGGCCTGAGTCGTCCTCCCAATTAACCGAACAAGTGGCCCGCTCTTAGGCCACCTCTCAATCCATGCTTTTCACAGTGTTTATAAATCTCCCATCCTCCTATTTAAAGGCAGTGAAAGCTGTGGTAGGTTGCTGGGGCTCAGGACGAACTGGGCAACGTTCCCGTGCTTTCCAAGCCATGAGGCAGCTTCGTGCTTCTGCTTATTTCTGCTCAGACTTGCACTCAGCCCCTACCTAGAAACCTCATAAGCTCTAAGGCAAACAGTGCTTTAAACAGTACGCAATTCAGCCTGTGTCCTGGACGAACCAGGTTGCCGAGACACACGGGTTGGGCCAAAAAGAAATTTGAGATGCTTGTGAATTCATCTGCTGTGTGAATGTGGGCTTGGCAGGTTTTCCCCCTTCCAGGAACATGACTATTTTAAAGCACGTCCGCATGGTCAGCTGTTTTGAAGGAGCTACAGCAGCCTATCTTTCCCAAAAGTGACACTTTGTATTCATTTTTCAGGACAACTTCCATTGTCATTTTAAAATTGAAGGTAGTTTAGACAAAAACTTTAATGATTTTGTTTGTTTGTTTGTTTAGTTGGATATGAAAACCACCTCTCCTTTCTTCTGTTTCGGCAGTTAAATATCCTGGTTGACACTGGGAGCAGTAACTTTGCTGTAGCAGGTGTGCCTGATCCTGATGTCACCTCCTACTTCAATACCGAGCTGTAAGTACCTGTTCCGCACACCTTGGTGGCTTAGGATGTCTTTTAGATTCGGGCTCCTCCATGCGAAAGAGTATGATAAGGCAGCTCGTGGGACTCCTGTGACATCCCATGAGAGTGCGGTGTTTGTTCCCTGAATGGGAAGACTGGCCTTGCCTGATGCGAAGTCCTGCCTGACACCGTGAACAGTCCTACTCTTGGCAGCGCAACTGGGCTCTTAGCACAGCGCTGATCAGAGCTGGAGAAAAGGGAAGAAGATGACAGGGTAAAAATTGTTTGCAAAATCACAGAATCACAGAATGATATGAGGTTGGAAGGGACCTCTGGAGATCATCTAGTCTAACCCCCCTGCCAAAGCAGGTCCTCCTAGAGCAGATTGCACACCAATTTCAGCCAGCTTCTTATCCGAATAGTCCTGGAAGAAATTAAAACTTTGAATACCCTTCCACTTTGTTTAAAAACAAAAATTAAACCCCAGTAATTGTATCTGTTACTTGACATTTCATCCAAAACCAAAATTAGTCAAAAACTAATTGTTGTTTGGTTTGGCCGAGGGCCTTGATCAGTTAGTGATCTGGACAGACCCTGCTGAATCTGGTTGTTTTTAAGATATGACTTGGTGGCTTTGGTGCTTGTTATGCACTAACTTTGCTGTGTTTAGTATAAACTGACATTAGTTACAGCCAAGTACAGCTTTGTCTGCCTGAATCACCCTCCCTCCTTTCTTCCTTCCTTTCTGCCCTTCTCTAGTTTCAATTATTTCAGGTAAAACTCTCCAAGACACAGGGTCTATCTTTAGTTGAAGCATATGGATGAAAATACTCAGAGGGACTGGAAGGCTGGAGAATATCACCATTCTCATTACCTCTTTATGTATTTTAACAAGGGGGTTTGCGTTTTCTTTTCCAATAAGATGCACTGGTAATGGGGGGAAAGCTGGTATTCCCATGCTGCTTACTAGAATAGCCTTACCTTCTGTCACATATTCAGATGTTAATGGAGATATTTCACATCTCACGCTGATATGACACAGGTCTGGAAAGTCCAGAATTTGTACTTTAAAGCCATTTCTGCACTACTGCAGAGTTTTACATGCGAGCTATCCCCTTCCATAGGTACTGGCTAGAGAAAACTTAATTGCAAGGAATTAAAAGCACAAGCATTTCTTATCCATTCTCTCTTAAGTGATGTTATTTTGTCTGGAAGGGCAAGGCTTCTCTCATGAGAACCATAAACCATTAGAAACAGCAACAAGAGCAGAGGTTCTGTGTTGAGAAAGGCTGTGAAATCACTTGAAGGTTACACTCTCTTATCAGTGTTCTCAGTGTGCACTGTGTTTTGAGAACTTTGATATAAAGTTAATAATGAAACCTTGAAATTTAGGCCCTGAAGAGTTAAGGCTGCTTTGTAAAATGATTCAAATTCCAGTCATTACAGACCAGAGCAATTGCAATAGCAATTTCTGGTTTGGGTTGCATTGATGGAGTACTGCAATATGCTCAAAATAAAGTGCAACCATTATCATGCTTGAACCTGGCTATACCATGTCTTCTTCCATTTTAAATATTTTAAATACATTTAAATAAATGTCACCTGGGAGGCACCTTGGTCCCACTGAAATCAGATGTTTCAAAAATTTTGTTCACAAGAAACTTCTGTAGGTCACTTAGTACATATCCCAAATGAGAAAGGTCTGTCATCAGATCAGGTCAGCAATGGCTGAGTCCAGCCAAGCCCTCCTGTGAACCTCTGAGGATGCAGAATCCATCCTCTCTCTGGGCAGTGTGTTTCAGTACTGTGCCACACTCTCCTGTGGAGGAAATGTTTCCTAATACCCAACCTGAACCTCACAAAATGTAACTCGTGGGTGTTACCCCTTATGTTAGTATCTGGCACTACAGAGAAAAGTTTGGCTGTGTCATCTTTGTAACTGTCTCTCAAGCTGCTGTAAGCTGCTGTGAGATCTCCCCTTAGCCTCTTGTCTGCAAAACCGAAGCCCAGCTCCCCTCAGCTTCTCATCACAAATCCGGTGTTCATGGTCCTTGACCTGTCTGGTAGCCCTCTGCCAGTCCTTCTTCTTTTTCTCCAGATCCCTGTTGAACTGGGTTCCACAGCTGGCCATGGTCTATTCCAGGTGCAATCACCAGTGCTGGCCAGAGGGTGAGAGCATCTTCCTTGGATACGTTATCCATGGCCCTCCAAACGCAGCCTGGCGTGGAGTTTGCTGTACGCACAGGGCAAGTATGGTGTTGGCTCTTATTCAGCCTAGTGTCCACCACCACCCCAGATCAGTTTGAGTCCTTTTCAGTTGCTTCCCAGTCTGTCCTGATGCATGGAGTTGTTTTCTCTCAGCTACAAACCTTTGTGTTTCTCCTTGCTGAAAGCCAGGAGATTTCTGTTGGCCAAATCCTCCTACAAGGTTCCTTTGAATTCAAGCTCTACCATTCAGCACATGAACTACTCCCCTTAATGTAATGTCCTGTGCAGATCACCTGAGGGTGCAATCTGTCCATTGTGTAGGTTCTTGATGAAGATGTTGAACAATTTTTCCTCCACTCGCAACTCCTGGGGCACTATTCTTTTCATGAGCCTGGTGTTGAGCCAATGGTCACTGTCCTTTCAGCTCAGTGGCCTAGTCCGTCTTCAACCTACACAGTGGTCTGTCTGTTCAGCCTAACATACTCATATTCCAAATCGGAATCCCATTGCAGATGGTGTCAAAAGAATTACTGAAGTCAAGATGTGCTACAGCCACAGCACTTTCCTCATCTGCTTAGCCCGTCATCTTGTAGAAGGCTGTGTGGTTGATCAGGTATGATATGCCTGTGAAATTCCTCGTTGAGTAACCTTGATTACCTTCTTGTCCTTCATGTTGTTGGGTACGGATTCCAGGAGGTTGTTCTCTGAGACTTTTCCTGACTTGAGGTGAAGCCCAGTAGCCTTGAGCCCTTGTGCACTCATCTCTTTCTGAGCCTGGCCTTATGATAGCCTTTTCCCGGTAGTCAGGTTACCTTCCCTGGTTGTCATGATTTTGCATAGATGATAGACAGGGGCCTTGATATCACAGCAGCTGGATCTGTAAAATTACCTAAGAGTGACCTTTACCCATGTGTAAATGAGACAAATGACCTATGGGCACTTTTCTTCCACACTACGTGGAACACTTCAAAATTAGATAAAGAGGTTTTCTCTCATCTGGTAATTATTCCTGCAGTTTTTCCCTATATTGTCACGAAGTGCTTCCATATCAAAGTCATAAACTGCAAATTGAAGACGAGGGAAAAGAAGGATTAGCAATTTGTTAAGTTAATGGGACTGAGTTGTAGATGTGTGCTTATTAGAATATTAATATTGTGTTGCAGAAAGAGAGTGATGGGTCTGAATTTCCTGATTGCCATGCTCTTAGTTTGTTATTCAAATGATAAATTTGAAATTAAATGCATGATTGTTTTTTGACTGAAATTGAGGAAGATGCATAGGAAAGGCATTATCCTCGTTTCAAAGGACCCAGAGGGTGTGTTATTCAGGAAGAGCCCTCCTTGAGCAGTTTTAGAACTAGCTTGCTAAATGATGTTGTGTGTCGTGTAATCCATGTCATATAATTCTACTATTTAATTATCTGGGTCTTTCTGTACAAAATGAATAAAGCTATTATCATGAACTCTATCACAACTTGGGCTTTTAGTGGCTCTGACAAAACTTTGCTGTGAAGAGTTCTGAGTCTGCTGTGGTGATCATGCTGTATAAGTCACCATGATGTATAAGGTTTTGGGAAATGGCCTAATTTGTCCCAAACTGAAAAGAAATCACAGCATTTGTTTCTCGTGCTGTTCAAAATAACAAGTAGTTTTTGTTGAATGTGCTACTTACGATAAAAGAACTACTTAAACAGATGTATAAAGGGATTTTTACACTTCAAATTAAATTATCAGTGATGGCTCTGTAGCAGTATGCGAGAGAGTGACATACTCAGAGCTGTCAGTATTCAGCAACACTATTCAGTTTTATTTCAATTTGAGTACTACTGCTTCACCATCTAAAGTTTCAAGAATAAACTGCTCAAGAGTTGATCATTCCAAGAGATAGGGAGGTGAGAAAATTATGGGCAATAAATTGAGGTAATACAATAAGTTATATACCAGCAAGAAAAAGTAAGCTGCTGCTTTGCTGTATGATCCTGCAAGTTTGGTTGTGTATGGTGTATGTACAGTTTATGGTTTGAGGGAAATTATAAACTTGTCCCAGAACCCCTGCAAATTAGATGGGACTTCTTGGTTAAAAATCAGTAATTTATGTTGTGGAAGAGTCTTTAGACAACTAGGTCTAAAGTTCTTGGGTTCTGTCTTTGTCTTAAAGACAAACGTTTGCTTTATCTTAAAGCCATTGGCCCTGAATCACTTATTTTGTGCCATCCAACTACACTAGAGAAGGGATCAAAACTTCTGTTGAGAGTTTTTGGTCTATTGCTGTTTTCTGTCCCTTCTTTGCCATTGCTGTTCATGGAGACATTGATTTGGTGCTTAGGGAAAAGTGAATGGGTAAGTAGGAAAATCTGAAGTCCTGGTTTGTTGCAGGGTGGCAGGTGAGCTAGGAGACCTGGAATTAAGAAAGAATTGCATGTGTTTGGTGAGGTCGGTGTTAAGCAGGGGTTTCTGTGCAGTGGTTTTGCTGTACTGTGTTGAGCATAATATTTTGTCAATGTTTTGTTCAGTGCTGTAATCTGGTAATGAGCAGTAATTCTGCATGAGAAGATGAACCTGTTGCTAGTTTTTTAAGATGAGGTTTGAAGACCACCTTTCTGTTGACTGTTTTGGAGAGAAGATAGTAACCAGAAAGGAGAAGGAGAGGAAGTAGTGGCACTACAGCACCATAATCTAGGAGGCCATTTTCCTTGCCTCTGGTGAAGATATACTCTGTCATGCCAGAAAAGTTTAATTTCTTATTTTCTCATCATAGCCACAATGGCTTGTTTGGAATTTTTTATGCTGTGTATTTAAAACATGCAGCCTATGAATTTGAACAAGTCTCTAGTTTTCACTCTAAAGTTTTCTTCCTTTGGATCAGTGAGGTGGACAAACACGGGCTGATTACAGTCAAGAAGATGGAGCAGGAATTGGTTTTGCAGAACAGAATATAGTCTACAAGGATCATGTGAGATCCCTTCCTACACTATGTATTTTGCTCCTTGAAGGAAGTGATAAGGCCTTCTCTTCAATACAACATTTGTGCACTTTACAAAGGAGATGAGTATCCTCATACCCATTTCTACAGGTGGGGAAGCTGAGGCACAGAGGGTGAGGAGGTGACTTGTCCTGCCTTTCCACAGGGAAGTTGACCAGCAGTGCTGGAAAACAAATACAGTCTTTCTGTGTCCCGGTCCACAGCCCAATCCATCAGGCTGTTACTGCTTATGGAAGAAGAGCTATGCTCTGCTGCTGTTGCTAGCCATGCAGAGTCTGTATTTGCAAGTTCACATCACTTTATTCTCCCAGCACTCACTTTTCTCTCAGATTTCAGATGTTTTCTCTTCTGCTGCACAGCCAGACGCTTTTCTACATGAAGAGCCCTGTATTTTCCCTTCCTTTTCCTGCCCTTCCCTGTTTTCTCTTATGTCACTAATTATTCAGACTCTATTTTGATTTATAAAATGTACTGCTAGTATGACAGTGGTGGTCTGAAGACCCTGCCTGAGCAGAGATGTCCCTTCGTCTAAGTGTCATACAAATGCAGAATTATGTGGAAGGGTAAAACGGCAGTAGCAGTAACAAGGTACAGGTAGTAACAGTATCTCTGGAATTCGTGATTTGAAATATAGTCTCTGGGGCCTATTACCTCATTTATTTCTGCTGTCTTGGACGTAAGAAGATACTGGGCTGTGAAGGCCCCAGTAGGGCTAGGTGTTGGGAGTATCAAGAACTGCTTAGGCTTAGAGCCTGACCTCTTGCTGCTCCCCACCCTCCCTTAGCTAGGAAGAGGATCAGTTGCATGGTCCATATGGTGAAATTGTCCCTCAAGATAAAGTGTCTGCTTGAATGGGTGGGAATGGTCTGCATTGCAATTTGAAGGTTGTTCCCCATAATAGGCAAAAATCACACTGACTTAATTCTGGTGAGCTCAGGCACAGGGGGCTCTGAAGCTACCTCGTGTTTCTGGTCAGAGCAGATGTTAGATTAAAGCTGCTCTGAAAAAACTGACCATACTTGATAAATCACCTGCACTTTCTATTGTTCTACACACATGTAAAGGTGGTGTTATGATTGCTTTTTGTTTTTTTAAATTTACTTTTAAAAATGCTGACAAACTAAACTTCTGTTTGGATCAATCGAGCATGGTCATCTGCCTCTTCAGAAAGGGAAGTTGCATGCCAAGGAATGAGACCAAAATGATCGTAAGAAGTCTAGGAGTTTTGTAGCTCTTCAGTAGTGATGAGGAAGATGATTACTATGTTTATACTACAGGATTTTAAAATGAAAAAATCTATTTATGTTTTTTCTCACGTTTTTGTTAAGCCTTCAAAACAAGATTCTTTTCCTTTCTTTGCTTGCCATACTTAACTGTTCCTTTGCCTTTGCTGCCCTGGTCTAGAAAGAAGCCCTTCCTTTCCTCCAAGTCAGTGAATCATTTGTTAATAATATCCAAATCTGCTTACTTCCCGATACATATACCAAACTGCAGATTTAGAAAACCTGTGTCTTACTGCTGATACTCACCATAATATTCCAATTTACCCCAATTGGATTTTTAATAATATTGATGAGGTATTAGTCTATAGCTATTCAGTTAGCCTGGCATTTTGGTTTTAGATTTGAATTCAGAAGCTTTTAATTTCCTAGCACCACTTAATATGTTCCATCTCCAGTTAAAGAGTATTGTTCCTATTGTGATGGACCAGTCTGAGTCAGGGACATAATGCAGTAGATAGCATAATACCTTATATTTAAAAAAACAAACAAACAAACAAACAAAAAAACCCACAAAAAAACCCTAGACACATTGCGAAGATTTGAGTCATTGATGGCTTCAGCATGCAAACAGGGCCTCAAGGTTTTTTCTATTACTGCTGGGGTTTTTGTTACTGCTTTTGCAATCCATCACCCTTCTTCTGTGAGTGTATGTGATCGACTTTGCAGACTTCACTTTTTCCCCTCTCTGGGAAAAATTAAGATTGAATATATTCTGTTGTCTCGCATTGTAAATGAACAGCTCATGCATAAGTGTATCTTTTCCTTTTAAAGATCAAGTACATACAAATCTCAAGGGATTGATGTCACAGTTAAGTACAGTCAAGGAAGCTGGACTGGAGTGCTGGGTACAGACGTCATTACTATTCCAAAAGGAATCGATGGCAGCTACACCATCAACATTGCTACCATTCTTGAATCAGAGAATTTCTTCTTACCAGGTGTTAAATGGCACGGGATTCTTGGTCTTGCCTACGATGCCTTAGCCAAGGTGAGTCACATGTTCCCCAGCTATTAAAATAGAGAGTGTAGATGATCTATCAGCATTAGACTCTTCCCTTCCACCCAATCCTTCCTATGGATCTTTTGTTTGTTAAGTTCCAGAAAGAATAAACTGGGTTGTAATGGTACCACAGTCCCATATGGGGATTTAGGCTTTTCTAGTGATGAAGGCTTCCATTTTAGCTCCTTTGGAATGAATAAGCTTTTACAGAGTTTGTAGTACCAGAGGATGGGAGTAAAGGCTTCTGGTATGCGTGTAGAGGGCATTTATGAAGGTTGTGATGATTTCCCTCAAGACTTATTAGTGGACTGATGGACTCTGTTTGGCAAAGCCCCTGACAGTTCGTTCAAAGACATTGTCCATTCATCAAGTAAAAGTTGAGATGGAGGGCATATATAGATAATTTCACAGAATCACAGAATCACATGGGGTTGGAAGGGACCTCCGGAGATCATCTAGTCCCACCCCCCTGCCAGAGCAGGTCCACCTACAGCAGTTTGCACAGGAACTTGTCCGGGCAGGTTTTGAATGTCTCCAGAGAAGGAGACTCCACCACCTCCCTGGGCAGCCTATTCCAGTGCTCTGCTACCCTCAAAGTAAAGAAGTTCCTCCTCCTGTTTAGGTGGAACTTCAAATATTAGCTATAGTGTTTATATGAACATACAACCAAGCACATCCTGTTCTTATGGAGGTAGGAAATTCAGGTAGAAGTTTAAATTAAAACCTAAAATTTTTAGTCTGAAACTTAAAACCTTATAATCTAAAACTGAAAACATTATTGAACTACTACATAGCCATAGTTTTCAACCCACACGTAACCATCTGAGAACTTCACAAACTGAGATATATCCCATTAGAACAAATGATTCAGTACTGTCTGCCTACTCTATAATTAAAAGGCTTTATTCAAGAGTTGCATGATCGTTGTATTGACTTCTGCTGTCCTTGCTGTCATACACTGTCGACAGACAGACAGAGAAGAGCTGCTTCTCAAACTCTGGCTTGGGCAAATAATGTATTCAGGGCATTTATTTTCCCCTTCTTCCAAAGACTTAAGTGTTGTCGGCTTCTGAGGCTGCTCTGTGCTTTGTGTAGTAAGAGCACTTGGCATCTCGCAAGCTAGCCAGGGTCTTTGCCTGTCATGAGATGTGCTTGCACAGAAGTCTGAATTACAATGAAATTGCAGTGCTCTGATAACTGCAAAGACAAGCATGACATGCAGTGTAGGAAAGAACCTGTTGGCCAGTAATCAGTTGAGGTGAGTATGTTTGGATATGAAGTTCCTTAAAAGAAAGAAGAGGAATTAAGGGCCATTGAATTCAAAGTTCATTAGAATTAAACTGTGTGTAAAAACTGAAAATCCTCACTTTAAAATTCTGCCTTTTAACTGTGGAAAGGTGGGAAGGGCAAGTTACATTTGACTGTTCTAATAATCCAAAGCCTTTTCCAAACAGAAAGCATTGGTGAGAGTTTCCGCCTGAAACTAGCATTTGAGTTTGAAAACTACAACTGAAAAATACTCTTGTGCTTTAGGGATTTCTATGACAGTGGTCAAGAGTAAAAGTGTTTTTAAAAACAACAGAAACAGAAAAATGACAGATGTTGGGTTTTTAATGACTTATTATATCTAGAATTTTCATCACCTGGTTGTCAGAAATTCAATTTACTCATGAAAAGTGGTCTTGTTTGAATGATTGGCTCATTTCTGCAAATAAACTTTTTAATGAATACTTCTGCAATTCTTTTGTTTTTTGTTTTGTTTTTCAACACCTTCAAGCCTTCAAGTTCTGTGGAGACGTTCTTTGATTCTCTTGTGAGGCAGGCAAAGATCCCCAACATTTTCTCCTTGCAGATGTGTGGTGCTGGACTGCCTGTTTCTGGAAGTGGTACCAACGGAGGTAGTCTTGTGGGTATCTGTCAATCTGAGAGGGAAGATGTATCTTTGTTAACCTCTCTCCCTCTTTTCTATGACTATCCTACTTCTTCCAAATTTAGCGTTTAAATATATGAAATGTTTTCTATTTTTTTGAGGAAAAGTTAAGCATTTAGGCAAAACTAAAGTGTCTGTTTATTTTCATTCTCCATTCTTTTTTTTCCCCCTCAAGTTTGAGTAAACTTCTGCATTTCAAGTTTAAATTTAATAAAGAAAAACATAAATGTTGTGTTTCCTCGGGCCAGATTCTGTTGCCTTTCCCAAACTGAGTAGTCCCTTACTCAGCTGCTAATCAAAATGCTCTAGCATTTTTTTTATATTATGTGAAAAGGGGGAGAGGAATCAAGGCTCTTTTCCTTTTTTGTAAACAACATATTAAAGGAAAAAGTCTGAAGACCAGATCTTCTGCTTGTTACTCTGGAAAGACTTTCCATCAGTTTTAGTCACACCAAGAATTGGCCATTATTTATCTCGAAGGAGGAGTTGGAATGACTGTTCCCGAATTATGCTGAAATAAGCATATCAGCACAGGTGTTGATCACAAATCGTTATTTTGCTATGAATTCACATACTGTAAATGTTAACATACTTGACATAGATGAAGCCCAAGGGAGAACTTGCTTATGTTAGTTCAGTTCAAAGTCTGATGGTCTAGTATGCTCCCCGTCAGCTTCAGTGTAAGTTTTGATGGAAACTAATAGTGATAGCAATGATAGGATGGTCATCTTCCATTGTGGATGTGGGAAAAAAACTATAGGATATTCTTGAGCAGTATTAAGGCTTTCCTGATCTGATAAAGTGAGTTTATGATGTGCAAGTTTAATATTCTGTCCCATTTTTAAACATTGCCTAGATTAAACCACTGAAGATACTGTTTTGACTTTAAACTTTTTGAGCTTTCCTAGGAGAATCAGTGTAAACTTGTAGATGAGTCTATGATTCTGTGAAGAAGCTGGTAATTTGGCCCAATATGGGAATTCTGGTTGACTGAAGCACAATCTGCTTAATGTCTAGATATTTTATACTGCTTTATTGTTGGCAGAGAATTTGTCAGTGAAATCCTTACAAATAGTGCTAAATTAAAATTTGGATGCCATGTGCATCACAATTAAATATTTTCCTTTTTTCCTGTACTTGTCCCAAAACTAAGCATGTGGGATTTTAAAGCATGTGAATTCCTTTTTCTTTTCCCTCAGGTTCTGGGTGGAATTGAACCAAGTCTGTACCAGGGTGATATTTGGTACACACCTGTCAAAGAGGAGTGGTATTACCAGGTTGAAATTCTCAAACTGGAGGTTGGAGGACAGAACCTCGAATTGGACTGCAGAGAGGTATTTGCGATAATGTGTTTCTGTCTATATAAAATGCAAGCTTGGTTAAGAAAAACACTTAATTGATCAGTTTTGTCTTTACAAGCAGATCTGTAGTGTGGTTTCCTCCAAGAATTAAGGTTGCATGGTAACTTTGCAAAGAAATCAACGTGCCATGTGAAATGTAGTGTGTGCATGAAGCATGCTCAGATTGCTTCAAAGAGGACTTTAAAGTCATTGCTAGTATTTTCAATAAATTAGGGACTAAACTACAAATATGAAGTGAACAGTCCACTGAAAATACTGCTGATGTGATTTGGAAGGGCTCAACCTCTTGACTAGTTTCAGGTGTAACAAAGGTGTCTAAACACTGAAGATTCAAGGAGACAAGAGTCTTTAAACAACTACAGTTTACATAGTAAAATCAAATCAAAGGGTTTTGAGATGATTCTGGTCAAAGAAAGAAAAGGGAAGATTTTGGACTGACCTCTGTGGATATGTCTAAGCATGTAATTCATGATGGCAGTGGACAGGTGTCATCCAGGGAGGCTTCACAAAGCATCTCATCCCTTGCCTCCTTTTTTTATTTTTGTAATCCATTTTTGCTTGCTTCAGCCTTGCAAGTTATTATTCCTGATGGATATGTTTTCTGTTTTTATTAGGAATAATGTTCAGCTATCTCTGGATCAGTCTAATGAGACTGGGTTGTTTCCATTTTTACTCCAATGCAGTTTCATTTTTTTCTGGAGATGTGTGTATGTGTGTGTTTCATTTGTTTCTTACTGTAGCTTGTTGCTATTCATGTTTTGATTTTAGTTCTATAATTTTCATGCCCTGTTTTCATTAGACATCTTAATTTTATCTTATGCTTGTTCTCTTAATTGGAAATCAGTAGAACATGATAATTCTGAAGTTTTTGTAGGTCATACAAATTAAGTGAAATTCATGACAAAAATCTCACGTGTGCATAAATATTGTGTTTCTGTACAAAATATGGAAATCATATTGCCATATAAAATATTTAAAATGAGTCACGTCATCTTTCAATTTAATAAGCAAGGCAAGGCCTATTTAAAAGTCTCTATCTGATATATTGTTAGGAAGGCAAAACTGCTGGTCCTTTAACATAAATGTTTGTGTTGCTTTTCTTTCTTGCCTTAAAAAACAATCAACATGTTTTCAAAGAGGAGCCCTTGTGCTAATGGTTTAATACATGCTGTTTCCAGAAAACAACTCACTTTAAAACCTAGCGGTGTTACGAAAGTTTCCTGTTATTGTCGCTCTTTTCTGAGCCAGGGTTTGCTTTAACATGGTATGTATGAGCACAGTATGCTACTCACTGGTACAAAAGGCATCATTCCTTTCGCGATCAAAGGAGATGTTCCCGCAAAAATTTAGGGGAAGAATAGTAAATTAGGGCTAGTACGATTAAAATTTGGCTAGTTAGGGGCTTGCAGAGGATGCTTAATTAACTGTACAGGACAATGAGCTATGTGCCCTCTCTCCTCTTAGTTGTTTTCTAGGAAATGGAACATTTTTTGTGACCGTCACCAGAGACTACTCCTTTCCTTGCAAGGGAAAAGTAGTCCCCCTGCTTCAATGCCGGGAATCTGTCCAATGTTACGCTGCAGCTGTGGCCTTGAGCCTGGCAGACCAGGGCTGAGAGAAGTACTGAGCTGCTGGCAGTGCTTAAGCTGCACTGCTAAATATTAACCAGGAAGACTAAGAAGGCACAAAGTTACAGTACACTCTACATAGCATGAAAATCCAGGCAATTAATCCCTGGCTGAGCGATCCTGGTACCCCAGGCATTTTGCATGGGTTTATGTTAGCGGTTGACCCGTTTGGCTGTGCCTCCTGCCTACTTTTTTTGCAAGGGTGGCTCTCCAGGATGCTGGTGATTGTGTATTTGCAGTGCAGATCTATTAAAATGGACTCCACAATGCCTTGATATTTCTCTCCACTCCTTGGAAGTATTTCTGAGTGTATAATAAATGGTTTCCTGTTTGCTTTCCTTTAAGATCTGCTTGGCAGCCTATAGAAGCTCTTCTTTCAAAAAAAAAAAATTGTCAGTTACTTTTTTACTTTTGGTGGGTTTTATTTTTGTCACTGCACTAAAGCTATTTCATATGACTTGATAACATCTAAACCAATGTATTTTAAATTCACTTGCCGTTTGACCTCTTTCTAAAAAGTTTGTGCTGTATGTTTCTTTGTGTGTTATGATTGTGCCATAAACATGTCAATGTTCAGTTATATTGATCCTGCTGCCTAAGCTGGTGACAAAAGTAGTTAATGCAAACAGCTGCCACTGCTACTTGCCTTTTTTTTTTTTTCAATTAAACATCATTTTTCAGGAGTTCATGAAAAAAGATGCACCTTTTAAAATATTTATCTATCTGAAGTTTAATGAAATCCCTTAATCTGGGAGTTGGGGGTTTAATAATGAAGATAAATGTTTGCTTAGTTTTCTTTTGCAGATTTTGAGGCAGCAAGATTGAAATTTTATGTTCCTTTGTACTTGTTTTTGTCAGTGTTTTAGTATTGTCCCTCAATGAGGGTTCTTCACCTGGTGTGCGAGACACACTGAGTCAAGACATTTGGTTTTAACTTTGTTCTTTAGACATAATTAGTGGTTTTCAGCAGTCAGGAGAGAAAGGTGTGGCATTTGGCATTTGTAATCTTGAGCCAGTGCCAAACATGACAAGTAATGAGGCCTAATGTTCCCCGACTATTCTTAAGTTAGATAGGCCAATCAGTAAAAGTAGGCTGCCGTATTGTGTTTAAACTCGAGTGAGTTGTTTCCATGATAGCAGAGACCTTGGTTCAGGGCTTGGACATATGTGTAAGCTACATCAGCATGCTTAGCACCGGTCTGTACTGACCGTGAGAGTGTTTCTGCCCAAAGCATGTGGGAGGTAAAGTGGGTTAGCTCACACCTCTGGGAAAGGCCAGGATTTTCTCTTTACAGTGGTTTGGCCATTGGCGCCAGCTGTGGTGACACGCAGTAATTTCTTGAGTGGTGCAGATAAACTCACTCATGGGTCTAGGCTGACTATATCTTGATTTTGCTCTCAGACTTCATCTGAATTCAAGCTGTCAACTAGAGAGAGCTGCTGACAGGTATGACATGCAGCTTTGGGGAGACAGCTACCAAAAAGAAACAGCTTTGTTGTTGTTGTGAAACAATGGAATCTGCATTACCTTAAGTTACAGTGTGTAACTTCTCTCTTTTTTTCCCCCCTCCCTAGTATAATGCCGATAAAGCGATAGTAGACAGTGGAACCACGCTTCTCCGCCTGCCCCAGAAAGTCTTCAGTGCTGTTGTGCAAGCAATAGCACACACGTCCCTGGTAAGCTAATGTCATTAAGTCTGCTTAAATGTTAGATACCTATTAAGTGATCCCACAATCTTTGAAAAGAGTGTCATCTTTGCTATCTGCATTGTAAGTCACAGGGTTTTAACCTGAGAGGAGCAGAATAATTTCTGGTCTACTCCTGTTAATAAGTGAGAAATGACTGATAGTCTTTGATGGAAATGGAAAAGGGAAAAGAAGAGGTGAAAAGGGAAAGGAAGGAGGGAAAAGGGTGTCCAAGTACAGACAAGAAGTGTGTGTATGGAAATGCATCAGAAATAGTGCAGAGATGGAATATTTTGTTCTAAGCATTTCAGAAACGCTGACGTAATCCCTGTTGCTCTGATGCAAAGTATTAAGAGTGCAAAAATCAGTCCTTTCATTCAAAACAGTGTTTATAAAGTAGAAGAACCTGCTACTGCAAGCAGTTCCTTTCCAAGTATAATTCTTACTGTTGTATAGAATGGATGCCATTCATTAGGATTATTCATATCAATAAAGCTGCTTTTGACCTTCATTATTGAATTATTTATGTTTAAAACTGTCTTTCTTTGGAAATAGAGTGGGATTTAGAAGTAAGGCATGGGAATGGTGGATTTCTCTGACTGTAGAGTAACTGAAACAGCATTTTCTAGTTAATAAAAACTATTCATAAATTTTGGTTGAATACAATGAACAGCACCAAGAAGGTTAAAGATGAAGAATAAATCTCAGATATTTCAAAATGAACAATTTTAATATTTTTGACATGGATTCACAATCAGACAGCAGTAGTCATTGGAAATCACGGGAAATACAGTAATGAGACTGGTGGCCGGCTGCCCGAAAGACAGAGTATTTGCCTGTATGCTGATAATTCAAGATTGAGATCCTTTTCCTACATGACTGAGAGCAGAGATTTGGCATGAAGTATTCTTCACTGCCTGCAGGTGTCCAGTATCTGAAATAAATGTATCAGCTATCTCATGAAGCTTGGCTTCCCCGGTTGAAAAGTTCTTCTCTTTGCAAAGCACTTAAGTATTGACTGGAATAATTTCAGTCAAGGGCGGGGGGGGGACGGACGGACGGACTGAAAGAAGCCTACCCAAGAGCTCTTGTAATGGCACCTTGTGGATAGGACATCCTCCTGTGAAGTGGGTCACAGTGGTCCGCACTCCTCTGTGATGTTGGTCAGGACATTTGAACTAGGGCCTTCCACATGACAAGTAAATGGTCAATTGATCGATGAGGTATTAGAGGGAAACCACTCACTCACTCTGCTTAATGTTTTTTGTTCTTGCTATTAAAAATGCATAAACTGACTGTTCTCTTCTAGGGTTTCTTATTAATCTCAAGGACCTTGCTGCTGTACCCTTTTCCCTCCACACACACCAAAAATTACTTTCACAGCTCTAAACAAAGGAGATAGTCTTTTAAATAAGAAGGTAGTTACAAGATGTAAGGATCAGATTCCAGCTGTGTAGGAGCAATGTCAGGAAAATGGGTATTTTCAGCAATTGTACCATGGCATCACAACCGTACACTTAGCACTCTGTGCTTCTGGCAGGCTATGTACCACTGAAATATAAAAGCATCTGCTGTAGTCAGACATATTTCTTTGACCACAGGTGAACCAGGTTAACAAGTTCCTGCTCCTAGCAGCTTGTTACAAGCTTCCCAGGAAGATGTTATTGCCCCCTCAGATATGCTGAGATAACTGCGTGTGAAGCATTCCTTTATTCCATTAAAAACCAAGGCTGTGAGCTTTATGCTCTTTAGTGGTGCAGATTATTTTCTAAACCTTACTTATTTGGACTAAGTCTTTTAGGAAGCAGCTATAGATGCAGTTTGACGTTGGCAGGTCTGAAAGGTGGTGGTTTTGCCAGATGGGCAGAGATGAGCCAAAGAGGGGTGGCAGCTACTACAGTTCACTGAGCTTAAGTCAGAACAGCGTGTTTACTCACAGTATTAATATAATGCTAAGTTAATAAGTTGAAGAAAGGAGGGCTCAAATAAACCTAATATCTTTATTTTAATAACCTTTTAGGTATCATACAGCCAAATCCCCCCCAATGCATTTCTTCAGCGTACATACATTTCTTCAGCATACAGAAGCAAGGCAAAGAAATGCAATGTAATAAGCAGTCTTTCTGGGAAATGAAAGTAGGCACTTAAAATAGAGCACTTTATAGACTTGGTCTGTTCAGTCTGGGTGCTATCTTGCAGTTTTCCTCAGATCATAAGCTCTGCTTTCCAAGAGAAAATGGAAAGAGAGGAGAACTATATTTTTCAGCAGGTCTGGCCTGGGACTTAGCTGTGAGGGGCAGAGTATTCTGGCCTGTGCCAAGAGGTGTTCTTCAGCATGCATTGAGAGTTAAGGGTAAAAGCAGTCTGTTTGTGATGGTAAGTCTCATTGTGTGTTTACATGAGTGTACACTTGTTGGCCCAGGAACAGAAATGAGCACCTGGAAATATTAAGTCTCTAATACTGTGCAGCCCTAACAAAGATTTCATTGACAGGAATGTGAGGTGGGGTGAACACTTGTCACCTGTAAAATGCCATATGGCTAATATATGAGCTGATGTTTAGAAAATAATTGATATCACAGATAAATACAGGTAAGAGGAGTGGACAGGCTGGATTCCATCTTTCTTCTTCACCAAAATGGGAGGCTTCTGCTGTGCAGTGTGAAAACAAGATACTGCCTTCCTTCACATGAGAATAAGAGCTAGAGCAATATAATGCGCTCAAATAAGGAAGGTTTTTCGTCTGATCTGGAAGCAGATCAGCTTCAGGGAGCACGAACGTTAGACAAGATGTTTGTCTTAGGCAAACAAGCTCTGTAGGAGTTTGGGTTTTGCTTTGTTAGTGCCATGGATATATTAAGAAGTACTCTTAAACAACCTTATTTCAAAAGCATGTCAAGTTGTATTGGTAGGGAGTGGCAGGGCAGCAAGAGAAACCGAGAGACATGTTTCTTCCCATTGACTATAGCAGACTTTGATTCCCTTAAATGCCAGGAGATGTTGGCTTAGCCCTTGACTTCAAAACCCTAAAGTTGTGTAAGAAGCTGTAGGTATGTGAGGAAGGAAGATGACTCCATTACATATTCATCTGGTTTGTATTTTGGTTTGTGTTTTACAAAAAATGTCTGCTGCTTCAAAACGTTGCTGTTTGGTCAGAGCTGTTCAGAGAAGATGCAGATAGGTAGTAAAAGCCCGTTGATGCTTTGTGTCTTTGCGGTACTGATTGCTCAGGGAGGCCATACATGTTCATTGCAGAAGTGGAAGTAAGGAGACACAGATGGGGAGGGAAGGGAGGGCTAAACTTGCTTTTGCCTCTTCCCTCTTCTTCCAAGTCATAATGGGTTACAAAGCACCTCGATTTTTGTGTTGGGTTTTTGCTTTGATCGTTAAAGAAAAAGCTCTTTGTCAGACTCTTCTTCATGCCTGAATTTCTCCATGGGAATAGAAGAAATATAAAATAGTGGTAGTGATCATTAACAAAAATCTATCAAAGTGTACGTAATCTGCATGTAACACTTTTTTTTTTTTTTTTTTAATAGATACAAGAATTCTCTTCTGGTTTCTGGACTGGTTCACAACTTGCATGCTGGGACAAAACCGAAAGACCCTGGTCCTTATTTCCCAAACTCTCCATTTACTTGAGGGATGAAAACTCCAGCAGGTCATTTCGGATCTCTATCCTACCACAGGTCTCAACCTTCTTTGTTTATTCAGTTAGGAATTTATTTTTACTGTTATAAAACACATGCTCTTAAAAAATAGGAGCTATTTTTAGCAGTAATAGAGAACTGGCTTATTGCATGCAAGGGAAATATTTTTAAATCAAATTTTTTAAATCAAATTTTAAATAGGGAAAACAACAATCTTGTCAAACCTAAAACCAAAACAAGAAAAACAGTTTCCCTCTGAGTATAGTCCATGTAGTTGGAAATTATTTTTTTCAAGTTGTCAGGAAAAATAGGAAAGTTTTTGTTGTGTTTTCATGAGCTTTAGCCACAATAGATGTCAATACAGAGTGTCTCTGCTTATTTTGATCTTCTTGTTTTGGGAAGCAAATTGATTTGTTTTTCATGGCCTTCTGAGCTGGCGCACTTCTTCTGAATATGACAGTCTTGGCAATGAGCCTATGTGATCCCTTCACCAGTTTCTGTAACTTTGTTGGTTTAGCTTTTATTAATATTCCATCCCAGCTTTTAGAATATAATGTGCCACTTCTGGTTTTCCTCTCTGGCTTTCCCTCCCAGTATGGGTTGCAAAACAGGCTAGTATCCTCTAACATTACTGAAACAGTCTTTTACCTCAGGGGATGGTCAGGAGCAAAGGGGAGAATGAACCTATTAAGTACATTCTACCTTGAAATATAGGAAAGCCTTATGATAAGCTTTTTCTGTATTGATCATGTAGCTTGGCAATCTTTCATCTTCCCTGAGGAGACAAGGGGTAAGATGTGACTTGAATTTATAAATCTAGAGCCTTGAAGCTGACACCAAGTGCTCTTTGAATCAATTCCATTCTGATAATTTTTTTAATAATAAAATTATTCTCTAATTTGAGTTCATATCCCAAGATCTTTCTCAGCTACCCTTCCCTTACAGAAAACAGAATAAAAAGTGGCTGTCATGAATTTGTTGTTGACTTTCACATGGTGACTGACTGTATTCAAATTTAAGCTTAGAATCCAAGAGCTTTACCTTTTACCTACTTGTAAGCTTTGACCAGTTTTAAATCATGTTCAGAAATCTGTTTGCCCCTATTCATTCTCTATTTTCAGGGGAGTTTGAGTGCTTGAATATAAAAATCATAAGGCCTGGACTGGTAAGTAAGTACTGTGTGTTGTTGCTTCTTACACTGTGCCTTTTTTTTTTTTTTTTTTAATAGCTTTATATTCAACCCATCCTTGGAATAGGAGAGAACTTACAGTGCTACCGTTTCGGCATCTCTTCCTCCACGAATGCTCTAGTTATTGGTGCTACAGTCATGGAAGGCTTCTACGTAATATTTGACAGAGCCCAGAGGAGAGTGGGCTTTGCAGTGAGTCCATGTGCAGGTAAGAGAACTTAGGTTCAGGTTCAGGACTTGGTGAGTGAGGAAACACCTGCTCTCTCAGAGAAACACATTTGCCACTTACCTGATGGGGAAAAGCATGGTTACTCATGAAGCGTGAAGGCTATATTTTTTAGCAATTCCAAGATATTCAGATTTCAAGGAGAGGGGAAAAAAAAAAAAAAGCTGTATTGCATGCAACAGCCTTTTGGCATGAAGTAAACCAGCCTCAACTCTGGGTATCTTAGCTGCGTTCTTCCCTCTGAGAGAAGATCTTCTTCCTGAGACATCTGTCTGTGTGCGCAGTTTCCCCCACAGTTACATGAGACAAGTCTCTGTTTTTAATGTCGCTTCTTTTTTGTGTGGTTCCTGTTCTAATTTGCGGATAAATGGATTCGTCAACTAACTTTTGCAATATGCAGTGAAGTACCTTATCCCCTCTTTCGTCTAAATGCAAATTGTGCCTTTTCAGCCTCTCAGAAATACTCAAAGAAAGAGCTAAGATGACAATGGGACTCAAATTTAGACTTGTGGTGTTTGCGTTTGTTTCTAAACAAATAGTTTTCTAAGTGTAAGTAGAAAGCCATTAATTTTTTAATTAGCTGCTGAGGAAATGTCAAAAAGCACGTACTTTTTGGCTGATTTTACAGTGCTGGTTAACTTTCTTGCTTTTTCATAATTTCCCTTATCTCACCAAGGGTAGCTAAACCCAAAAGTTTTGGGGTTTCCTCCCCTTGTTGTTGAGACATTGCTTTGGCACCACAAGAACATACAAGTGGGAGAGGACTGGAAGGTCCCAAACAGAAGTGGTCTATGCCTGGAAAAAACATCGTGTCATCTGAGATTTGCATGAGAAAAGGAGTATGACTGACAGTGCTTCTTTAATCCTCAGTATTTATGTTAGAGAGGGTAAAGGCAGTAAGTACTTGAGTGCTTAGTGTAACCAGGTAATTGAGGGGAAAAAAGAGATACACTAGCTAGCTGAGTTGTAGCTCCAGGGCATTTTAAAAGCTTTTTGGTTTTTTTTTTCTATATCTCCATTGATAATGGGTTCAAAATTGTCATCTTTGAGGTTGCTACGAGAGAAAATCTAGATATTGATGTGAGTTGCTTAATGATGACCTCTGTGAGGTACCATGCAGTCATGAAAGACACATTTTGAATGCATCTGGAAGGAAAGTGTAACTAGACAAATACTGCAGACCAGGTTTTCCTGCCTTTCATTCTTCCTTGTGCTTCCTGACTGCAATTTTAGCAAGCGTAGAGCTGCCTTCTGTCCCTGCCACGCTGCAGCCATTAATGGAGAGGGGAGGGGGCATTTTGACAGAACATATTGACCAACATGGTCAGCAGGGGATACGAGCCAGCTGGTGCTCATAAGAACTGCTTTGACAGCACTTCTTTGTTGAGAAAAGAATCAGGGAACCATAATAACACCTTAATGTTAACATTGCTACATAGAAGCGTAGAGTTTGGCCACTTCATGTAGTTCTGCCAGCCTCGTCTAGAGAAGAAGAACAGAAATTAAATCTGAATTTACATGAGCTTGGACACATGAGGATACCCAGCTGGTGCTAGAAGGCATTTCCTCCTTGTTTCTTTGTCCGTGTTTCATGCATATGTCTAACCTAGCATCATGGGAACTTAGCTTCTTGAGAAATCAGATGACACAAGCCACTGACTGAGACAAGATATACTGATTTGTCAGGCTCCACCCACATGGGGCAGATGACATTTTGCTGGATGTGCCAGATATTCTGAATTCACTTCTTCACAGCTTGCGGTTTCCATATTTAACACTACTTTCATCAGAAAACCACAACTGTGAGTGGTGAGCAGGCAGTGCAGTGTGAGGGATTAAGCTGCCTAACTGGCTTCCTGTGGAGGCCAGCCATGTCCTCCATAGCAACTATATTAATGTAATTTATTTGGAGCTTTTTAGTCTGCTTGTGGGCATAAATTAAATCGAATTACTGGTGGCATAAATCTTCAGAAACAGAGAAATATAAAAGACCATTTGGAGTGGCTTTGCAGTGATCTATGCTTTCTTGTTTACAGTAGAGTGTTAACGTTAAATATAAGTCCATGTTTATATAAGATATTAAATGGGTACGTGCTGAATACAAAAATGAGGGGAACAGGACTAAAAGCCTTAACTTCTTCGAACTCTCAGGTTTCTATTGAGACTTGGCTAGAGATGAGAACTGACATTCCACAATAATCCTTGTACCATTTTCATTCTTCAGGATGTACGAAGAGTGAGGAGAGTTAGACAGATGGCTGCAGGAAGCTATTCCATTGTAGCAGGCAAAGAAATAAAGAAATTTGCTTTTTCCTCAATACGTGAAACCCTTTAAGACTTATTCTGCCTGCTACTAATTTCAAGTTGTTTCAAGTTGCCGGTTGATAATTTCAGGGATAGTCTACTGTTTACAGGATGACAAAGGTTTTGGATCAGGTCCCTTCTTGAGACAAGATGTTCAAATCAAGTATTAGTGAAGCAACCTAATGGTACCTTGGAATTGGGCAGAATTAGACCCCTAGTAATTTCATAGCAAGTGAGAAGATTGTAGGAGCAAGACGGGTATTTTTTAGGGAAGAAATGCACCAAGCACTGAAATCATAAATGACTTCTACACTGAACTGTGATGAGACAGAATGCACCCAAATTTGTGAGCACTAAATTCAGGAGAATGGATGGCATGATGCTTCAGTCCAGAAAGACCTTGGTAACCCTGAGCACTGGGCAGCAGAAACCTCAAGAGTTTCAGCGAACAGAAGTGCAGAGTTCTGCACCTTGAGCAGAAAACCACCCTGCATGGGTACAGTCTGGGAAGGGACTGGCTGAATAGCGGCTCTGCAGAAAAAGAACTGGGGATTATGGTGGGCCCTAAGTTGGGTACAAGCTGCAGGTGAGTGCAAATGAATCTACAAACCAAAGGGCAATATCCACCAGTTACATTCCGGAACGTTGAAGTTGGACATGAGGAATTTCATCTTCACCAGGAGGGTGGTACAGCACTGAAACAGGCTGCCCAGAAGGATCGTGGGGTCTCCATCCTCCAGGTTTTACAAGACCTGGCTGGATAAAGCTGCAGCTGACATGATCTACTGATGGTGACAGTCCTGCTCTGAGTAGGAGTCTGCTCTAGGTGATATCCAGAGGCTCCTTCCAAGCAGCACTTTCAATTTTATGATAAATTCGATCTAACTTCAAGTTTGCTTCCTTTCCATACTGTCCAAGATGCTGAGTGAGTGAGAGTGAGTGTGTTTGAGTTGTACAGAAATGTTACACAATAGTGTTTTTCCAGAGGTGCTGTTTTTGTCTTGTAATCATCAATAATGAAGAAAATCACATTTCTTCAAGGTCAAGAATTTATTGTAGGTAGGTACCACAAGATATTCTAAAAAAAATATGCCAAAATATCCTAATTCAGCTAATGTGTAATACGCTAAGTGTGTATGACTACTAGTTTATATGTTAAGGGCTTGTTTTGAACAATTTAGGCAAATTTCCTCTCTTTTGATTTCCTCTGAGGTTCTCTGGGGGTGGAAGAGAGTATGGGAAAACTTTTCTTTTCGGAGGGAAGAAAGCAGAGGCTGTGCTGCACTCAGGCATTCTCAAAATGTAATTTAAAATGTCAGCCACTATGGCAACAGTTTTGTATTGCCTTTTTTAATAGGAGTAATTATTGTACTCAAGCCAAATAATGAGTAATTAGGGACTGTTTATTTTCAAAGCTATCTCTGAGGTGGAAAATTGTGCAGCTTTTTTTTTTTTCACTTCTTCAAAATACTGAATTCCTAAGTAGGAATACTTATGCTCTGCATTTCACATTAGTATTACATGTGGTTTAGTTTGGGTTTGCTGCAGGACTTCATAGGGACAGATGAAATGATGTGAGGGGATGAGATGTCCAGAAGAAACAACTGCATGGTAGACTAAGTGCAATACCGGGACTCTGAACAAAAGGGATTTCTGCCACAAACCTTCTAGGTAGTCTTTACAAGTCTGTCCACTACTGTGCAGCTCCCTTACCATATCTATGTAACAGCAGTGTCTTGGCAAAGATACGCTGACAATATAGGGTGCACGGGCCAGGTTATTACCATCTGATGAGTTGAGAGAGTATGTGTTTGGTATTCACCAGTGTTAGGGTGCTTGTGGGTGCAGCCTCAGGTTTCACCCAGCCCACTCTAACAGCCTAGTGCTGCTGAAGGAGGCTTCCCACGCTTGCAGCTGGAGAAGGGTTGGTTCAGTTGAGTGATCCTACAGAAGATTCCTCGTTTGGGCATTTTGTTTGTTATGACAGGTCGGTTTTCCATCAGATCAGCGAGTTGTCCTGTCTCTCCTTGCAGCCCACCAGTCGCTAGCACCAATACAAAAAGACAGCGAGCGGCAGGAGTGAGGTTGAGCACGACTGTCTCTTTTAGCCGCAGCCCACGATTAAGTTGAATTAAGTCTAATGAGTCTTAAACCTTATGAGGTGTTTGGAAGCCAGGGACTGAATATCAACTAAAATTTCTCCCAATAAATTGCAGATAAAGCAGCCCACCTATTCCGCATTTGTTTCTCCACAAAGAACCTTAAAGGCCACCTTCCTGCCTTTCCAAAACCCAGGCTTCTCTCTTCCTTCCAAAGGGCATTTTATGCTAATCTCTTTAAACATGCTTTCAGGAGTCGCGTCTAAGATATGTGTAAATAAGAGGTACTGTTTACAGTAGCCAGGATCACTTACAATTTGGCAAGACTGTGTCTGTGTTTAAAATGAACAAGAAATTAAGCAGGTAAGTTAAAACTGAGGCCTTTGTAAGAAATACACAAATGTGGTTTGAAGTATCTGACTGGAGAAGTGAATTACAACTGTTTGGAAGACTTGTTAAAATGCACAGACAGCACTAACTGCAGGCTCCAAGTTGCCCCAAGCAAACTAAAAGGTATCTGTCCTTCCCTGGCCACATACCTGCAGATGGGAAATGCTCCGAGTATTTTGTTGCCCTAGGCAACTCACTTGCTCTGCCTTTACAATACACAATACGCCTAGCCCTGTCCACAACTCAGGGGAACTTTGCTGCTCTTGCCACGGTTACTGTGACAACCGTGGGCAGCATAACCCTTTAACAAATACTGGTTGAACAAGTAGGGGTTTGTGATGGTAATGAAACAAGTCACACAGACTGTGATGTTATCGAGATGGATGGCTGTTCGAAAAAACGGAAGCTGCCAAGGCACACCTTCTTGCTTCTTGCCTTAGATTTGTCATCTCTGTTTTTCGAGCTGCTTGGTTAGCTTCTCCCTCCCTGCCCAACAGCACTGCTCCTTCATGTCCCAGCTTCTCGCTCCTGACATTGACCTTCCTCTCCACCGTTCCCCTCTTCTGTACAGCTGCCACCCAGCTTTCCTGCCTCAGCCTCTTCTTCTGAATTTTCACCTCCACTCACAAGAGTATGTGTGCTGCTTTCCACCCTGCACCTTGTGTTTAGGATACAGTCCTTTAAGGTATCTATGAAGCTAATGATCATGCATGCTGCTCCCTAAGACTCCAGAAGATAGCAAACGCAGAAGATGTAAGAATCATCTGAGGTACTCTTCCAGTTGCTGCCAGAAACAAAAAAAGCTGCCCAGACCCTGACCTGCTCCAGTGTAGGTGTTACAGGATTTTTAAGCTTTGTTAAATTGACATTTCTGACCAGTTAGTCCAGACAGAAAAGGTGATCAAGTGGCTTGGGCTTTAATTTGGACTGTGGGAAACTGGATTTAAATGTCTGCTGTCTTGTTGACAGCCTGTGTAGATGTGGGAGTATCATGATCTCCTTTTGCTTCAGATTCCCATTTTAGAAATATGGCATACTAGTACTCTTATTGCAATGAGAAAGGCAATAAAACAGGAGCATACCAAGATGTGTGATGATGGACGAGAAGGGATATATAGGCATTTAAGCTAGATCTTTTGTTATTTGCTTTTAAATGGTGTCTATAGACTTAATGTTTTCTTTTTGTAATTTCTTAGAAGTTGATGGCTCTCCAGTATCTGAGATTGAAGGCCCTTTCACAACAGCAGATGTTGCAAGCAACTGTGTTTCTAGCGTTTCTTTCCATGAACCAGTGTTGTGGATTGCCTCCTATGCTCTCATGAGCCTGTGTGGAATTATCCTCCTTGTATTGATCATCCTGCTGCTCATTCCACCGCGGTGTCAGCATCGCTACACTGACAATGACGTGGTCAATGACGAATCCTCCTTAGTGCGTCACCGATGGAAATGAGAAACGTGATCGTGAAACCTGGGACTCAAACAGGATGAAGAACAAAGTACTTTGCCAAGGGGAAGAAGCCAAATGCCTCGGTCCTTTCTGCGTTCATTACAAATTGCTGTTGAAATCCCGCCAAATACCCTGCATCATAACTTTTTTAAGCTTTATTTTCTAACACCGATTCTGAACCAAAGCACTGTTAACCACCTTTTAAGTGCTACGGTACTGGATTTGTTACTGCAGTACAAGGAGCCTTTATGCTCTCAAAAGTACCTTCTTTAAAAAAAAAAAAAAGGAAAAAAAAAAAGAGAAAAAAACCCATCATGGTGTTCTTCCACTGTCTGAACAAAATTGTTCATCCCTCTTTCACAAAAAAAAGGAGCTGTCAGTATTTTCTAACTAATCAATCCCTGACTGTAGAAAAAGAGAAAAAAACTTAACAATCTTTCTTATTAATTGCATTAAATGAATACTGCTTTCTGTTTACATCAATTCATTTTGAAACTGTGTTTATGGTGCGGGGGAGGGAGAAAGGTCAGACTTAAGCAGCAGAGAAAAGCAAAAGAAGAAATGTTGGGTTTTGAGGTTTTTTCCTCAAGATCACTGCTGCCACTTGAGAGGGTTGCCCTTCATGAGTGTCATTACAAAATAGTTTGAGGAAATGGAAACTGGGAAACAAACTTGTTCAGCCTTAGTATAAAACAAGACTACCTCTCTTAATTTACAAGGATGCTACCACTGGTAAGCATGTGGCTTAGAACTGGTCTTAAGCACAAGACGCTCCATACAACCAAATGCAACTCCTTGGCTTTGAAGCAGTGGATTTTATAAAAATTAATACTTCATGACTTTGATGCACAAAAGAAGCCTTTCAGTTTTCCCCCTAATGGGGGGGTTTATGGGGTTTGTTGTTTTTTCTGAGTTGAGGATGACTGATACTTAGAAAGGCTGGTCTGCGTGTGTATGGACAGATGATAAAGCTAAGGTCCATGTTTTGCCATCTCTCTTGGTATTCCTAGTGAGCCTACTGTAACAAAAAGGAAACAACAGAATGAGAAAGACAGCGCTTTTTTTTTGGCTGAGCACAGTAACCTAGACGTTCAAGGGAGAAATATCTCTCTTCACGGACAGACTGTGAAGTGAAAATCTTAATGCTGGCTTGTTTTTCAATTTGAATGGCAGTTGGAGGGGTTTGGTTTAGCTTCACCAGTGTGTCAATCAAGTGAAAAGTGTATGTACTGACTGGCTGAAAACAAACATGTGGTAAGACTGAAAACAATAGGTGAAGAGAGCAGGGAAGAATGTATTTGACTATACCTCCATTGTGCAAGGGTAGATCTTAATGCTGAGGTCAGAACATGGCATTTTATTTGCAGATAGGACAATTTTTCTTTTACCTGGTCAGTGAGCATTGCAGGATCTCCGTTGCTTTTCTGTAACACTGGCATAGCGGGTTTGAAGGAAACAATGCAAGGTTGAGGAGTCCAGTGATAACTATTAGTTATCTGTTGGTTTGGGTTTGGTTTGTTTTTTTTTTTTTAAAAAAGGAAACAAAGTTCCTTTGCATTTCAATAGCAGAGCAGTTTGCATATCTGTGTGGGAAACAAGAAAAAAAAAAAAAATGAAGCTTTGCTCTGAATCTCCCGATCCCTTGCCTAGAAAATTTTCTGCCTATAATCCCTTCATATAGCTTTCTGATTCACACTGCCTCTGCATCTGACTCTGCATGGAATAAGCAAAGATTTCTTTTTTTCAGGATTGGTGCTTTTACAGAGATGCACGTAATGTGTGTGAAAATAAAGCACTGTTGTTTTTAAACTAACTTGTGTATATCACTTCAGAACTGGAAGTGCCTGTTGGTTTTCTTTCCTTTTTAATTCTTGCACTTTCAGATTGCTTGTCTGAATAGAGTGAAATAATTGGTGTTGTGATTCAACATCTGAAAATCATTTCTCTTGGAATTAGGAGTTGGAAATAGGAGGAAATTTTGAGTTTGCTTCCTTCTTCCCCTGCCTCTTAATTTTTAAGGGGAGAAAAATGGTGAATTATAAGGAAAGTAATAAACTGTAGATCTTAGGTGTTTTCTCTCTGTTCTATTTTCCATACATCTCTCTCTCAATGTCTTATAATTAGAATTTTTAGTACACGTTATAATAAGAAGTGGTTCCCTTGAGTTTTTCTTAAAGCAGTAGACTTTGCTCTGAAAAGAGAGAGTGATGTTTCCAATTCTGTGATTTCGTTCTGTATCGTCTCTTGGGTTTGGTTTGACACATAAATAATTTCAAAGCTGTATTCCTTCTTATACAGTATGGTAATATAAGTAATGCTTCTGTCACCTGTTTCAAACAGAAACACAGTGTGAATGTGTGGATTGCTGCAGTGGTAAACAATGGGCCCATTTTTAATTCGGAAAGTAGTAACACTTGTATGCTCTTAAAATGTTTCTTAGCTGCTTCCCTCTCCCCACCCCCTCCTATTTTCTCACCACAAAGAGTTTTAGGAAGGAATTTATTGGGAAAGGTTCCTAATATGCTTTCTAATGACATGTAACATTTCTTCTGAGTTGCTTAACAAAGTCTTTTTAGCGCATTAGATTTCATATAAAACCCATTCAGTTTTGCCCTTTCACTTTGAATGTCATTGGTCAAGACATTTTAATAGAAACACTTGAATTATATGAGCAATAATCAAGTAGCACAAATGAAATGGTAAAATATTCTTGAGTTTTCATGGCATCCCTTGCCACTAAAATTTGGCTTATAGTAACAATGCTGTTAGTGACATCTGCTAGCAGCACAAACTTCATCTCAGCTTGTAAATTGATACTTACACTGGCAGATATTCAGGTGAGTATTGCTTTGTTGCTCTGGCAACAAGAAGAGCAATAGAAACCCTTGAGGGTTCATTTTTAGCCTACAGCACATTAAGAAAAATAATGCTCTTGAGCATTTTTCTATGAAAGATGAAATACAATGATAGACTACAGTGTTACCAAGTGTGTCTTACTAGTGATCTCTTTCCCTGATATATTTTTTTTAAAGTAGAGTGCTGTGAGGTATTTTATGCTGCTGTTAACTAACTTCAGAGATGAGATTAAACCACACCAGAAAAAAAAAAAAGAAAGAAAAAAAAAAAAAAAGCAGGGGGCCAAAAACCAGAGCTTTGAGTAAAGAAGATGGTGCTGGAAAATATTCTCTATTTGTTATGGAAGACAACATGTTCCACATCACAGGACTCCAGATCATTCCTTGCATACGTATCAATATTTCTTGCAGAACCAGTGTTTTCCTAATGGGAGTGTAATATCATGTACCATGAAAATGTCAAAAAGCCATGTTTCATTGGATGCAGCCTTTTAGAAAATTGATGCTATCAGTTCAATCATCAGGGATTTGAAAATGTGTGATTTGAGTTCAAGTAGTTAAACCTGAGTTCAGGCATGGGAATATGTTAGTTCTATCCCACTGCCTTCACAAGTTTTATAACTACTATCATGAGCTTTTTGGCTCAATTTAAATGCTGAAGAAAACAGATGAAGAATTTTAATATGACTTTTTTTTTTCAGGTTCTGTAAAAGAAGTTAGGTAGAAGGGATTTTTCTGGTTTTCAGGTGAAGGAGCTTGTATTTGGGATTTGTATGTTGGATCAACCTAAACACAATACATCAAGGCAGCATACTATTCCAGTTCTCAGCTTTGATGCTGCAGCAGGTTAACTAGTGGCAATTACAGAGCTGTGGGGTTTGGTATCTCTTGTTGACATATCAATCGCTTAACAAGAGTTAACTATCAGCTAAAGTCATCCTATGGGTATTCTACCCAGTTACTTGTGATTGGGCTGGCTACTTTTCACAGAAAAATGAGCCATTTGTATACTAACCTTTTCCTTTTAAATATGAAAAGGCTTATAAGAGTTGCTTAACACAGCCAGTTTTCAGAGTGAGAGTGGTCCTTAAATTATATGATAATCCAGAATGGATTGTGCTGCTGAAAGCTTTGTTTATTTCTGTAAAGTTTTCCAACAGCTAGGTTGGTTGGTTGACATATCTCAGAGATGAGCTTCATACATATAAGTAGTAATACGAGCTGCATAATGAAGGGGGCTGGTACAATGACCTGTGAAGGTGAAAGTAAAGGAAATTATGGAAAGAGAAATAAGTAAGCTACCCTTTCCTTCATTAAAAATTTTAAGAGCATAATGGATTCATCCTTTTAAGAATGGTCTGTACGATTTACCAAGACATTAGTTCCTGTCAAACTTGACTTTCTGGTTGATAAATCGTTCATTTCTGGGTGGTGAAGCTCTTGCTGCTGTTCAGAGAAGTGAAGACAGATTGGTAATAGGATACAAGCAATCTTCTGAGCCAGTCAGATTTTTTGGCTTCTGGGGCCTAATTAGATGCTAGGCCAGGCTTGTGAGTAATCCAGAGTCCTGGTAATGGCTCCTCGGGAATGTTATCTGAAATATAATTGTTAGTTTCAGCCGAACCCCTGGATGAGATGGATCCGTACTGCAAAAGCCACTGCTGTGACTTGCACTAACTGACTGAGGGGCTCCAGTGAGATGGAGCTGGCTGGTGGTGTGAAGCGTGGAGGTGCTAAATCATTGAGTCTTCTACCAGACTTCCAGGTCAAGGCTGAGGCACCCAGCCAGCGTACACAAAGGTGGCTATTGCTGCTACTGGGGATTATCCACTCATGGGTGAATACGGGCCACGATCATCTTCAAGTAGCATCATTGGCTAGTGATGGCTGTGATTGGCTAGTTACTGAATATTCCTTTCTCCAAATAATGAAGTGCACAGTGATATGTCTCACTTCTAGCAATAGTCCTTTTGTAAGCAACAAAACAGATTATTTTTAAACATGTTGACATGGGTGACTGTACAGTAATAATATGAGAATGTTTTGTGTTTGCTTTTTTTTTTTTTTTCTTTTCACTGTATCTTGGCTTTGGCTGGATCTTTGGTCGGGTAATTTTTGAAATACCAGGAATTTTAGATTAGACTACAAATGCACATGCAGAAATTCTTTTAAGCTAGCCAAAAAGTAAAACTCAGAAGGTAATTTTCAGCACTTAACAGGAAGTAGCCCTCCATAAGTGTTCCCTCCTTTCTTTTTTTTATCATAGTCAAAAACAGTATCAATGTATTTTAGTGTAGCTGCTGTCCTACAAATTCACTGGCTGTAAATCTTCTGATGTTTCTGATTGTCTTCTGGGCTCCTCATTTACCCCCACAGCTCAAAAAAAAGTTCCTAAAAGCTGAAGACCTCTATATCCAAAATTCAGCCTTCTAACAAAAGATATGTTTTTCTTGGTGACCATTGACAGACCTGTTTTGAAGTCATTTGTAAGACTTCAGAAATTAACTCTGGGTTAAAAATACTTGCATTAGTATTAGGAGGAGAATTAGAGCCATAGACTTCATCTATGTCAGTTGTCCCTGAATGTGTGTGTGTGCGAAGAACTCCTTCGTGCACTTGACTACATTTCTTAGACCTCTTTCGCTTCCCACTTGGAAATACTGAACCGCTTGGTCTTCCTCCTGTACATTTTCCCTTTTCTCTGTCCTTACGAAGTACAGGGATGGAGAGGAGGACAACAAGGAGCTGTGATTAAGTGCCATTTCTTAAGCAGATGACGGCCCTTTCCTTGAAGGCGTTGCCATTTTTTTTTCTACCACCAACCATAATGGACCCTTACTGTCTGTTGGCTATTCTTGCTAACTGAGACACTTCTGCTTTTTCCAGTTGAGCAACTCCGCCTGCTCTGATTTTACAGCGATGTGTACTTAGGCAAAATACTTGAATAAACTACATTGTTTGTAACCATCCTGTCATCACGTCCCTCTTTGAAGAGGGAAATTTTCACAGAGTTGTGTCAAACCTACAAAGGGTGTGTTTATTCCTGTGTTGTGAGAGAGGAATTATATAGCTGAATGTTTAAATGGCCGTATTTGCAACATAACTGTCCTTTGGAAAATTCGGGGGGGGGGGGGCGGGAAATGGACTCAAGAAAATCATGTTGAAGTGGTATTGAAAAGACAACTGACAATTTCTGGATAGAACCAAGGCATGATTACTGCAATATGTCCTGGAAAAAATTGCTTTGCTAGCCAATACTCTGTGTGTGCATAAACTATACAAGGTTGAGTGGTTTGAATAAGATTTATCTGAAACAGGCAGTTCATATTTTTTATTGAAAATTTTATATGGAGATGCAGAAATCTTTTAGGACTTTAACACTATATCAACTGTTATTTGATAGTTATTTAGGAAGTGTGGAAAGGATTTCACCTTTAAGGAAATTATTCCATCTTGTAGAGGCATTTCTTCACCTGAATTTATTTTTTTTTAATAGATGAGATGTAACAATGACTGAGAGGAAAATGGGATCAAAACTTTGAAAAAAGGGGTGTAGTCTTTTTAATTCAGTCTGCAGGTGATGTTAGGATGTCTATCCCACTTACTGTCAAGCCTCATTACTGAATTTTCCAAAAATTGGTATTTTGTACTTTCAGGTCTTGCCATTTTCAGATAAACACTATGTAAAAAGCCAAATTTTCCGCTGCTTAAAATAAATGATTAATTCTTTCAACCTATTCTGTGTGTCTTTTTAAATCCTGTTAAGATGAACTTCAAAGCCGATAAATTATATCCATCCAAATTCTTCCTAGTACTTTGTGACTTTCAATTCTAACTGCTGGCTTTAGATCTGAAAAGAAAAAACTGTTTTAGATCTTAACTGAACCCTGCAGAAAGGGGAGGAGGCAGGCAAGTTTAGCTCCAAGGTGATTTTTCCTGCTTATGCCCAAATAACTGAGATGTTCTTCCTTCAACTTTTCATTAGTTCATTTCAGTATTGGACAGAAGTCAGGCACAGAAAACGTTAACTTGAGAAGATGAAGCTTCTGATCATCTGGAATCAATTCAAGTAATATTTTGGACCGTTGCTGTCTACTGCCTTAAGCTATAACTCAAGGAGGCACAGAAATTGAATGCCTCTGTCCCTAAGACAGCCACCCAGCCAGGCAGTGTTGGCTTCTTACCTTGAGAGAGCCCGGAGGGTGGTTACAGTGCTCTGTGTTTTGTACCCCGGGAGGTGGCGCACACGGTTTGTTTTTCAAGTAGGAGAGTTTTGAGCCCTCTCACAGTAAATTCTGTTGCCTGGCTTGAATTCTATTAAAAGCACTTTCCATTTTTTATCTTTTTTAAATATCCTACCTAAAAAGGTCCTTAACTTGGGGTTTCCTGATCATTTGGTAATATCCCTCTTCCCTCACCCTAAAAGCCTCTTTTTAAAAGTCCGTTATTTTTAAGCCCTGAGTTTTTATCTTTAAAGGTAGCATGGTGTATGCATGGTGGTAAACTTAAGGGACTGGCCAAGCAAGACCACTGTTTAATATGGTAATTTTATTTCACACTTTGGAAAGCTGGCTCGTTTTGCTTATTACTGTCCTGATATTCAGTAAAGCCCACCGATTATTACACACCTCAGTTCACACAGGTACACTACAAGTTTTCAAATTTTTTCTTGTGCTTAAACTTCCCATATGCTTCTGAAATTGCCATCACCTTCAGAGCACCCTCTGTGCTTCAGCCTTATTGAATCCAAAACTATAAAACTGTTCATTCACACTTCGCTTGCTCATCTTTTTAACATCTTTGTCGGAGACGTGGACAGTGGGATAGAGTGCACCCTCAGCAAGTTTGCCGATGACACCAAGCTCGGTGGCGCAGTCAACACGCTGGAGGGAAGGGATGCCATCCAGAGGGACCTGGACAGGCTTGAGAGGTGAGCTCGTGCAAATCGCATGAAGTTCAACCAAGCCAAGTGCAGGGTCCTGCGCCTGGGACGTGGCAATCCCAGGCACAAATACAGGTTGGGCAGAGAATGGCTGGAGAGCAGCCCCCAGGAGAAGGACTTGGGAATGCTCGTGGATGAGAAGCTCAACATGAGCCGGCAGTGTGCACTGGCAGCCCAGAAAGCCAACCGCATCTTGGGCTGCATCAAGAGAAGTGTGGCCAGCAGGTTGCGGGAGGTGATTCTACCCCTCTACTCTGCACTCGTGAGACCCCACCTGGAATACTGTGTCCAGCTTTGGAGTCCTCAACACAGGAAGGACATGGACCTGTTGGAACAGGTCCAGAGGAGGGCCACGAAGATGATCAGAGGGATGGAGCACCTCTCCTATGAAGACAGGCTGAGAGAGCTGGGGTTGTTCAGCCTGGAGAAGAGAAGGGTCCGGGGAGACCTTATAGCAGCCTTCCAATATCTGCAGGGAGCCTACAGGAGAGCCGGAGAGGGACTCTTTATCAGGAAGTGTAGTGACAGGACAAGGGGTAACGGTTTTAAATTGGAAGAGGGGAGATTTAGATTAGATATTAGGAGGAAATTCTTTTCTGTGAGGGTGGTGAAGCACTGGAACAGGTTGCCCAGAGAAGTTGTGGATGCCCCATCCCTGGAAGTGTTTAAGGCCAGGCTGGATGGGGCTTTGAGCAACCTGCTCTAGTGGGAGGTGTCCCTGCCCATGGCAGGGGGGTTGGAACTCGATGATCTTTAAGGTCCCTTCCAACTCTAACCATTCTATGATTCTATGATTCTATGATCTTACCCCATTAAACTGGCCCATCTAGACAAAACACCTTTTAAGTTTGTGTATGAAACACGAAAGTAGAATTTATTGCAAGAATATGGCTTTTTTGCTAACCACAGTGCAGCATAGAGAAATGCGGGAAGGTTTACAATTCAAGTGCTCGATGTAAGTTTTCAGGACAACATGTAATTCTGATGGCCACTTACACAGTAAACATTAACTATTCTTCCCTTTCTGCACCAAAACTCTTTTTAAAAATAAATGGTTTGGATTTTTTTTTGCCTTCTAGAGGCTTACATGTAATATCTGCCTATACCTTGACTAGTTATTTGTTTTTCTAGGACATTCAATAGCATTTCCTAAGAAATGCAGGACTATGAGAACCTATGCTGCCAATGTATATATAAATATTAACATTGGATTTTTATAGTTATCTAGATAAAACTACTTTTTATGAATAAACAAGTTATTGTGTTATTCAACTTATTTATTTTCACGCACCCAGCACTGTTCTGAAGTACTATGCATGAGAATACTACTGACTTTTCCTTTGATTGAGTTGGGTTTTTTTAATCGTAAGCTTAACATTAATTTCAGCTGTCCATATTCTTATTGTGTTAGATTTTTTTATTGTTGTACATCTTGGACATTCTCTAAGCTGGTGTTTTATACTGATTTTTAACTGCTGATATATTCTTACACAGTTTTCTAGTTTGCTCATTGTCGTGGTTTCGGCCGAATTTACCAAAACCGGACCGACAGATGGCCCTTCCCCCCCCCCTTCTCCCCCCCACAAAAGAGGAGAGAGGAGGAGAAAGAGATAAAGAGATTCAGAAGTTTAGAATGAACTGAACTACTTTAATGAAGAATTAATATTAAAATAAAAATAAAGAAGAAAATAATGAAATAGATACAATATATACAAAACCGTATCAAGCTCCCAGGATGACAGACACGTCACCAGCAGGCACTGGGGAAGTCCCAGACTGGACTCAGCGACGAATGGGAACTGGATTCCAGCTCTGGAGTCAGGAACACACGGATCGGGATCAAAGGCAGATGAACAGACAGAGTCCTCTCTGGACGTCGGCCATCGCAGGAAGGGGGCTGACCCTTTGATCCCTCAGCTTTTATACTGAGCATGGGGCAGATGGGATGGAATACCCCAGTTGGTCAGGTTTGGGTCACCTGTCCTGTCCACTCCTCCCCACTGATGTGACCCCTCTACGTTTTTTCCGTTTCCGACCCTCTAAGGGGGCAAATAATGAAATTGGCTGACCTTGGTTGTTATAGCAATAAGTATAAGCAAGGGCCTCCCTGCATACCATTCCTTGGCATGGAGCACGAACATTGGTCTTATCATTCTGAGAACGAGCAGTTTTCTCCACAATATGCTGTTAATTTCAGAGAGTTAGAGGAGGCCTAGCTAGGATGTAAAGTTACAGAACAGAAAATTGGTTCAGTTTTACTTCAAACCGGGACACTCATATATTCCCTTTCACTCAATAACTTGTACCACCTTTTCCCACACTGTACTGCAATATCGACCTGCTGTGACTGTCCACGTCTATTGCCATCGTGGCCCACAGGTAAGGTGATGATACCTTTCTTCTCTCTTCCCCTGTTCTAGAAGACAGGTCTGAAAGAAATCCAGCTTTCTCACTCTGTGTGTGGACTGGGCTTCAAAAGTTAATTTACTGTGGTTTTTTGCTCTTTTAGGACTCCAGCATCACCTTCAGATGACCTGAGCACATCACGGTGGCATGAGCCTGGGTCCCTGTTGAGAGACCTGGTGTTGGCAGAATGGATCAGGGAAGAGCTCCAGGACATACCACAGGATGTCATCTCGTCAAGCTACAAGTGCTTTGGGTTTGCTGATACCAGGGACCTTGCCAATCCATCTCCCTCCGGTAAATCTCTATTTGATTGAGTGGGCTTACAGAATTGTTTACATCCAGACTTGGCTGTAGACCATGTGGGACTGGACAGGGTCTGTGCTAATAGGGAGCTGTAGGTCTAATCACTGTGCTGACAGCAGCATTTCAAGAAAACAGACAACAGAGATCCTGTGGGATTGTGCAAAGCCATGTCAAAGTACGCAGCTTTAATAGAAGGATTTTCCTCTCCCTCATTTTGTCCTTCTCCCTGCCCCCTCACCCCTTGCCTTCCTCTTCTGAAAAGTTTGGATCACTATGTATTAAAGATTATTGGATCTTGGCCCATAACATATTGAGCTATTGCTGCTAGTTCTGAGGAAACTTTGCCAGTCAACGTCTTCTATCTGGATTAACAAAGCATAAGAAAAGCACACAAATATGCCCCACCTTAAACAGTTGTAAGCTGTTTAAGATTGTTAAACAGACCATCAACGTCTTGGGAGCTAGACTCACTAGCTTTACAGGTTTCCTAGCCTATCAACTAAAAGTAAGCATTGCTTTCTTTTTGCCTTCTGTTATACAATCTACTTTTGCATACCTGGGGGGAAGGTGTTAAGATTTTAAGATATCCCCTAAAGAAGTATCTGAAAGCTGTCATCTTGCTCTAAGTATTTGCTCCCGGGTTTCATAAAGATGTTCTAGGTATATCAGAAAAAAAAAAAAAAAAAGTAATTGTATTAAAATATATATTCAATTCCCTATTTCTCCACATTACTCTTCATGCTACCACAATTCAGGACGCTGAGGTTCTACCTGAATTAAGAGCATAGGCACGCAGTGAAGCATGGCTGAGTTACAGCAGCTTAAAGAACTGCTCTTCCACATTGCCACCCCTATTGTCCATGCGTATGTTCTTATCTGTCCCCAGTCTTAGGTAAAATTAGTTAATTTAAACATCAGTTGCATATTTTATGTAGGTGGTCTAGTTTTTCTTGTAGCCCTTGAAGTCCTTGTGACCTCTACAAGCAAAGATTTGGTACAATATTCTTTCTCTGCCTTAAAAACTCTGCCTCCATCTTAAATCATCAAATTCTTTTAACTCATCCTAGCATGATTAAAAATACATTCTTGGCCATTTGTGGGTGAGCAAAAACCATTTAAATGAGGACTGGAATGACACTTTTGCTAATTTGTTAGCCAAGTGGGGTGGATGCAGAAAAAAAACCTACCTCCAGAGGTACAGAAGCTCAAAGGGCAAGCAGGAACTTGCTCTGTTGTAATTTTACGGTGCTAGCGAATGCCCATAAACTTTCTCTAAGGACTATGACTTTTATGATGATAAGACAAGACTAACACATAAGCACTGTGTACATACACTCACCTGTTCCATTTAGTGTCTGCAAGAGTCGTTTGTTTCTGGAGTAGATTTCCTGTGCTGCTTATCACCAAAGGGTCTTACAGCCTCACAAGCATCGAGAGTGAAGATTAACGTTTTTAAAGTTTTTCTCTAAGCTTTCAAATTACGGAATGAATGGTTACAGAACAAGAACAGAAATGATACTTCAAAAGTGTTCTGCAGCCCACGTCTTTGATTAATTACTGAAGAAAGAACAGTTATCGCTTTTCTTTCGCAGACACAAGTGAGATACCTGAAGTAAAACATTTTAAAGTTTCCTGGTCCTTTGGTATTTAAAATCCCCTCAGTTAGAGACTACTGGATCCCTGGGCTTTGGCAGGCAGGCAAACCAATTACCATGATGCCTGGTTTTGTAGCAAATGCCTGGGTGTATTTCAATACAGTAATGAAAAAGGAGTAACCTGCTACATTTTTCCTGTGGGTAAAAGCAGGTAAGTTGGCAGTTATGCAATAGATACTGATTGCTAATGATGGGGGTTTTTCACAGTAAGGTGTTAAGGTGGTGACAAAGCTCCTAGGGGCTTAAAATTTTTATCCATGGAGTCGGTGACCCACCAATACTCATACAATAAATTTATTTTGAAATTAGATTATCCTGAGTCCTAGTTAATTTTCCTTGCTTTAACAAAGTACCAGATTTTCATTTGGCTACCACGAACTGTAACATTTTGGTTTTAAAGACACATTGTTTTTACTTCAAAGGCTAGAAATGCACTCTTCAATAGTTTCAATCATTTATTAGCAGAGACATTATGTTCTGATGTGCCATCTTGCAGTATAACAGTTCCTGTAGAAATAATTGTATGTTTGGAAAAGTAACCCAGAACAGTGTTGTCCTTAATTTTCTCTTGCCCACTCATAGCTCCTTTTCCTTTGTGTCCTATGCTTTTCATTTCTTAAGTTTATATGTCCCATGCTACAGCTTTAATTATTCACACACCTAGGTTTTGTTGGATGTTGCTTTTCATTTGCAAGCTCCAGTACATTTGAAAATAACCAGCAGCAATTACTCCCTCAGGTTTTACCTGCTGTGTGTAGGATATGACAATATCTCACTTGCAGACAAGGACAATGAACCCCTCTTCTCCAGGGACTGGAAACATTTACAGCTTTCATGGGTGTCCTGGGAGGAAGGCAAAAGCCCCAGACTGGCTGGGGTCCTGGTATGTGACCTCCTGCAGGATTTTATTATTTTATTTGCTGAACTGTTATAGTTTAAAATAAAAAAGGCTAAGTCCGAAATAGATTCACTAAATGTTTATTAAGGTAGGGAAGCAAAAACAGCGCTGGGCGGCCGGGGAGTCACAGCTCCACCAAAGGCTCGCAAATTCAAGCAAACTGAACATCTCTTTTTATCCTCACAGAGGTCGGGTTCGACATCTTCAGTACGCCCCTCTGCTTCTTCCGTTATCTTTACTCCATCTGGTCTGTCTTGCTTCACAGCGGTTTCAAGGCAATGTTGGTTGTAAATTAGTTTACACCCTTCCCCTTCTACACGATTGATTAGTTACAAAGTTAAAACAGGGATAACATTGGGGTTAAGCTTATCTTGTAAAAACAGGACATTCCTATACGGTTTAGTAATATAATATAGTGGACGTCTCTTCTTGTTAGGGAGTTCTCAAGACTGCCACAATAAATTACAATCCAGCTTCAGGGGAGTTTTGCAGGTGGTGGTGGCATAATTAGCTTGTGCCATCTCTTACATACATTTGGTTAATACAAAGATAAACATTCACTTACATGGACACATTTTGATAGCATTGCAGTTTGTGTAAGTCAGGACTTTCTTACACTATGTACAACAGAAATGGATAATCCTAAGATTTGATCAGCAACAAATCTTCCTCAGTTATCCATTACATGAACTAAACATAATTTCTGTGCATCATTAGAGGCAGAGGGAATGGAGAAGCTAAAGGGAAACTAAATCAGGCAATTTTAAAGGCAAATGCTAATTCACAGTGTAGTCTGAGCAATTTTCAAAATGAAATCTCTAGCTTCCTTGTTTTAGTTTTGCCCAACTTGTGGGTCTTCAGGTCAGTTTCCTGAACGTATTTGAGTGGCTACTTCAGTCCTTAGAAGCTGTCTTTGATGTGAGCTGTTGATTCCTCGATCCAGGGTGAGGGCTGCCTGGTGCTCACCGGTCTTGGCGCCCACACAGGCCTGGAAACACCCATCAACCACAGCATGTCGGAAAGTGGAAGCTTTAAAAACAGAAAAACAAGCCCATGATGTGAGGCTCCTGCTGGTCAATGCCTTTGTCTCAAGTTACCTGTCACAGGCTAGAAAACAAACGCTGCCAACACCATGCTGTAGTTTCACGCTCCTTACACCTGGCCTGGGATTCTGGGGAACAGGAGAGAAGCAGGGGTGCTGCCCCACATCCCGAGTACCATCGGTGCCAGGTTTTCTGGTGGGGTGATGGGAACTGGGGACTGACAAAGCTATCCCACTGGGAAGGAAACATCCATGCAAGGGTGCATGACACCTTGCTCACAGCACCGGCAGGGCCCGCCGCAAGAAAAGATGAACCAAGGGCTCGGCTGGGTGGACTGGTGCTGTGGTAGGGCTTGCGTCACCCTGGTGCCATGGTGGTGGGTGAAGGAAAGAGGAAGGGGCTCCAGTGGTGCCGGCCCCATAGCCTCCACAGCTGAAACACCAGGCAGACCCTGGCCATCTCCAGGAAAAAGCTGCCCTTCCTTCCTGCTTGCTTTCTGGGTTGGGTTCAACAGACTTAAAAATAGGTGGTTCAAGATTTGTGGGAAAACAGCTTTTGGAACAGGCTGCCAGATGGCACTTGAGCCTTCCTTTTGATCCCGCCAGCCAGTTGTTTCTTTCTGTGGAAAATAACTTTTAGCACTACCTCTTATGTTTGAGTTTTTAGGTGGCATCTACGGCTGTTTCTCCTTGGCTCAAAAGGATTTGGCCAACGAATCCTCCTTCCCCGAATCCCGCAGGCCCTTCCTTCACCGCCTTTGCCAAAGAGACCATGAGGCGTCGACGCCGCCCAGGCCTCCCTGACACCAGCAAACAGCAAAGCGGCCGGGAAGGCAAGGAGGGCATCGTGCCTCCCCGGCCGCACCCCACGCCACGGCTGTGGCCGTGTCCCCCCCGTCCCCAGCTCGGCTCCCCTGAGGTGCCCCGCGGCTCCTTCGGGTAACGGCGGCGGCAGGGCCGCCTCTCGCTCACGGCAGACAGCGCCTCGCCCGCCGGGGTGACAGCAGCCGCCGCCACCGCCTGCCCCGACGGCCCTCGGTGGCCTCCCCGTCCAAAGAAATTGCCAAGGGCAGCGGGGCTCAGCCGCTCGTGCCCTGCCGTGCCCTGCCGTGCCCTGCCGGTGGCGGCGCCGGGGCGGTGCGTCGCTGACTGGTCGCCGCTCCCCTTCCCGCTCCCTCCCCGGTGGCTGCACGGACGAGGCGGGGGGTCGGCCCTGCCCGTCCCGAGAGGAGGAGAGGGACGAGGAGGAGGAGAAGGGGCGGGCAGTCCGCCCCCGTCCTGAATAATGCCTCCGAAGCGGCAAGGTGAGTAGCAGCCCCCGCGGCGACGGGCGTTTGCCCCGCCGGCAGAGGAGGGAGGCGCGGAGGGCATCGGTGCCGCCGCCCGGTGCCAACGGCGGGGCAGCACCGGCTCCTGCCTTGCGCCCTCCTCGAGTGGGTGCCGCGGAGCCGACCCCGCGGACCGGGGGAGCGGCGGGGAAGGGGCGAGAGGGCTGTTCGCGACGGCGTCCCCTGAGGCTAGCGGGGACCGGGCCGGGGGCGGCGGGGCAGGTGCCTGGCCGTGCGGCTGCGCCCCTGGCCAACATCCGAAAACGGACGGAAGCCCGCCTTTTTAGATTATAATAATTTAAGCTCAAGTCTTAAACCTATTCTTTTCTCTCTTTTTTTTTTTTTTTTTTTTTTCCCCGTTAAGGCCCTGCTGCGTAGGGGTGGGTGTGTGTTAGCGAGGTGGCGGCAGCGCAGGGAGCTGAAGTCACCTCAGCACGAAATAAAAAATACTGCCCTTAGGTTTAGTGTTTCAGGTGCGGCCAAGGGGCAAGCGAGCACCTGAGGGAGAAAGGGGATTGGGAGCTGGTGAGAGGTGGGACTGCTAATTGCCATCTTTTCCTTCTGCTTGGCTGACCTACGGCCTCCATACCGGCCGGTCTCAGGGTTCCCTCCTTGATGCTCCCCTCTTACCTCCCTGGCACCCTGAGTATCTCCGGCCGGGTACCTCTCCATGGCAGAAACGGAGTGATGGAGGTTTGTGCCACCTCTGCCCCACGCAGTCCCTGTGCCCCTGTACCCACAGCCTGTGCTGGGCCCAGCAGCCAGCGGGCTGAGGGGCCACGGCCTCTGAAACCAGCAAAAGCACCGCCTGGCTTCTGTGAATATAGACCGGGCTTGGGTTTTATAACTCCCAACTGCTGCAGGTAGCAAATCTTAAAACTCTTTTTTAACTGTCTTAAGTTTGTCTGAGCTTATGGCTGAGCTGCTGTTATGTAGGGTTTTATGTGTGACTATGCAGGTACTCCAAAAAAAGAGTATACGCATGCAGGATGTGTAACCTCAGTAAATCTAGGAGGTCCAGGTGGACCCAGCAGGTAGGGTTGGTGTGGTCCCCCAGTGTCCTAGAATCCAAGAAAGCAAAACCAGAAGTTGGTTGACAGTGAAAATATTTTGTGACAGTTTTTGAGAACTAAGTACAAACTGTGTAGGAGAGTTGGTAAATGTACTCTTTAAACCTTAAAAGGCACATTTTAGAAAGGTTTGTGAAGCTTGAGGTTTAAGTAAAATATGGACTATAATAACAGAAGTTAGATATTCTGTGCTTTCTCTTCTACTCAGGTAAAATGCTGCGCTGTGTTAAGCCTATTTTGCAAAAGAGTTGCTTCATAGCTTTGATGAAAAACAGTGCAAAATCTTTGTAGAGGGGAAGCTGCTAAGCCAACAACAGAAAAAGCAAAACAAAACCTGATGGTCTCATAGATCTTTAGAATGCACCCCACCCTCCAAAAAAATACTCACTGAAACCTTTAAATAAACTTGTGGTTTTCACCTAGTTCTTCCTGGGTTTTGCCCTTGAAACTTGTGACTTGGGACTCTTTTACTAATTAAGCAAATAAATAAATGTGCGTAAATGATATTTTTTTAATATTCAAAAAGAAAAAGTGAGTAAGTTTCATTCTGCTTGGTTTCTGCAGCTTCCTTTTTGTGCATGTGAACCTTTCCAGTGTTCATACGTTCACTGTATGAATGAAATGTTGGAGTAATTTTCAGTATTTGCACCACTACTAGTGGTAGAGTGAGACAGATTTCTCTTAGACGGAGGTAGGAACTGAGAAATTTGTTTTATCTCTGAAGTTTCATTATATTACTTTCTCAAGCCTTTGATGCAAATATAGTAAATTTCACACAGTATCTTCCTTACAGTCACACAAATGCACATACTTGTGACTCCTAAATACAATGACACAGAACATTTTAAGAGCTCAGATCAGTATCTTAAAAGGGTTTACTGTCCTCTGTTTTTTTCTTTTTTCTTTTTTTTTTAATTCCTTTTTTTTCTGATGCAGGAAATGAGAAAGATTATTTACAGAAGAACCTTCAATGTTCATAATTATTTGCATTCACCCTCGCTGAGGTTCAAGGGCTGGAGTATAGCTGTGCTTCATTTGTAAAGGATGACTGGGTCAGAGAAGGGCCTCTTGTTACTTCTCTTGCTGTTATAAAGAACGGGGAGTTTAAGTGATAGTACTGTTCACTGTTAGTTTTACCAGTCTGTGTTTTCTGCAGTGTTTTGTTAGGCTTTTTGTTTTTAAAACTAGGTAGAATACCTATGTAGGTATGCTATATAGAATACCTATAGAAATATAGGCATTCTATATAGAACACTTCTATAGAATTCTATTCTATATAGAATACCTGTATTCCTATAGCTAGGAATAACAACATGCACAAATACAAGAGAGGGAGTAGCTAGAAAGGTGAAATCTTTGCAGGAAAAAAGATCTGGTCTTTGTGGTGGATTATAAATGGAACCTGAGTCAATAAAGTTTACTCTTACAAAAAAAAGGCAAACTTCCTTCTGGCATGAAGAACCAGAAGTTGAGCAGAATGTGTGTGTTGGACTACTGTGTCCATTCTGCACAGACCAGTTGGGCAGAATTCATGGGCAAGCAATAAGACCTGCAAAATAGGAGTTGAGGAGAACAAGTGAACTATTTGGCCTTATTCTAGAGAAGAGGTAGGGCAGAAATCTTAATATTTTAAAAGGCACTTACAAGAAGGAAAGGAGCATCTTCTTGAGTGTAAATGGTTATCAGGAAAATTTAGGCTAGATAATACACAGTATTTTCTAGCAGGTTGACAAAGTGAACATATTTAATATTTTTGGACATCGGTTCTGTTGAATTTGATTTTCAGGACTATGAAACTAAGAATTTTCATTTTTCATTTTAACAGATGGTTATGTTGAAGGACATGTTTCTTTACAGGTCAGGAAGTATCTTGTGACATCAAAACATCAGTGTTTCACAATTACAGCGTGTTATTTCCTTGTTTAGCAACATAAATTGGGTGACGCATTTCTTCTAGATCAGGAATGCATGTTAGCACTTCTGATGATGAGGAAGATGAGATATCCAATATGGAATTTATTTGTATTTCTTCATTGTCAGGAAAATTGTGAATCCTGTTGTTTTCGTAGCGTGTAGATGCACTGCTAATGCAATCCGTGGAAACTGTGATATAACTGAGAGAAGGTGAAACAGTCACTCTTGTCATGTTTGAATGCAGTCAGAGCTCATTGTGTGAACGAGATGATTTGGATCTTCTTCAGTTATTTGTACCCAGCGTGCCAAAAGCATGGATGGAAGGAGTGACTTCTATGATCAGCGTTTTAAACCATTCCTGTAGTGTGTGCCTGTCACAGAAAATCAATAGTTACTGCATACTACCTGTATAGTCATGTGTAGTATCTGGTACTTAAGTTTTCAGAGTCAAAATCCTGCTAGGATTAAGTTGAACATCATGTTTCTTTGGGGTGTTGTGGGTATGGATTGAGGGGAGACTTGGAGGGAGTTTTCTGCTTGAAGATCAAGTTTTAGAAACTAAAGGGGTTGTCAGAGATGGCAGTGCAACAAATACTCTTGCTGCATATCTGAAGGTCATGGTTAACACAGTATATCAGAAATAAAATAGCCAGTTTGTGTAGCAATGCCAGAGAAAATACAAGATTTCATGTGTTGCTATGAAAACATCTTTATGTCTCTGTGGTTTTCTTTTTTTTTGTTTTCCTTTGGCAGACCTTGTGAAATTAGCAGGGCTCCTATTGGCATCGTTGGCTGCTTGGTACTTGGGATGCTTTTTTGCTATTGTTGTACGAAAAGACACAATAACAGTACCTATTGCTAATCTTCAACGGATTGTCAAGAAACCAGTGTTGAAGGGTGTGTAGCTGTATTTTTTTTTCCTTATACTATATCTAATGTTGTATGTTTACATGCTAAATGACAAATGGCTTGTTAGCTAATAAAAGATGATTTGGTATGTGCTATTGTAAGAATTAGGTTGGCTGTGTAATGTTAATTAGTGCAAGTCTGAACTATTTCTTAGATACTGTCTTTGAAGAAACACAATATCAGCCTGTATTTTGCCAATATGCTAATATAATTAATTAAATAGTAATGTAAGAAAACCTTACTTGTTTGCTGGCACATAAGCACAAAGCTGCAGCTTTGGTTCTGTCACTTGTATGACAGTTACGGTAAACTGTTGAATCACTAACCAAACTTTGTGATGAAATTCCCATTAGTTCTTTCCTCTAATCTGACCGGGTGGCTTAATGTGTATATTTTTCTCATTCTATAACTATGTTATCGTGTGAGAAAGGCTTAAAATGAGAATGATGGCATTAACTTAAACCTGTTGGTAGGAATCCTTCATCTTTCTAGCCCTTGTTTCCTGTTATATGAAATAGCACAAAGTATTTACTCTAGATCATAGAATCATAGAATCATCCAGGTTGGAAGAGACCCCTGGGATCATCGAGTCCAACCATCTACCCTACACTACAAAGTTCTCCCCTATATCATATCTCCCAACACCACATCTAAACGTCTCTTAAACGCATCCAGGGATGGTGACTCAACCACCTCCCTGGGCAGCCTATTCCAATGCCCGACCACTCTTTCTGCGAAAAATTCTTTCCTAATGTTCAGTCTAAACCTACCCTGCTGGAGCTTGAAGCCATTCCCTCTTGTTCTGTCATTAATTACCTGTGCGAAGAGACCAGCACCAACCTCTCTACAGTGTCCTTTCAAGTAGTTGTAGAGAGTGACAAGGTCTCCCCTCAGCCTCCTCTTCCTCATACTAAACAGTCCCAGCTCCTTCAACCGCTCTTCATATGATTTGTCTTCCAGGCCCTTCACCAGCTTCGTTGCCCTCCTCTGCACTCGCTCCAGCACCTCGATATCTCTCTTGTATTGAGGTGCCCAAAACTGGACACAATGCTCCAGGTGTGGCCTCACCAGTGCTGAGTACAGGGGCACAATCACCTCCCTACTTCTGCTGGTCACGCTATTTCTAATACAAGCCAGGATGCCGTTGGCTTTCTTGGCCACCTGGGCACACTGCTGGCTCATATTCAGCCGCTTGTCAATTAGAACCCCCAGGTCTCTTTCTTCCAGGCAGCTTTCCAACCACACTTCTCCAAGCCTGTAGCAATGCACGGGGTTGTCGTGGCCCAAGTGCAGAACCTGGCACTTGCCCTTGTTGAAACTCATGCCATTGATTTTGGCCCAATGATCCAATCTATCTAGGTCTCTCTGTAGAGCTTCCCTATCCTCCTGGGAATCAACACTCCTGCTTAGCTTGGTGTCATCTGCGAACTTGCTGATGATACACCCTATGTCCTTGTCGAGATCATCAATAAAGACATTAAACAGAAATGGTCCTAATACTGAGCCCTGAGGCACACCACTTGTGACCGGCCGCCAGCTGGATTTAAATCCATTGAGCACTACTCTTTGGGACCTTCCAGTCAGCCATTGCTTGACCCAGCGGATCGTATGCTCATCCAAATCATACTATATGGGGCATTTTTCCTAGATAAGGTTGCTCTTGGTCCCAGTGGCTGTTTGAAATTCAGGGATAACTTAAAGCCCAGGCAAATCCATGATAATGTTGCCATGATACCGGAAAACCGGCACGATTGGCTTCTATGTATATATGTTTGAGCTTAGCATGTTGACGTTAGGTGATTCTTTCCATGTGGAAATTGTTTATGCAGCATCTAAGAAAATATTTTCTCACCTTTGTTGTTGTAGCCCCAGTCCCAAAAAGGCAGAAGTGTGATCACTGGTCTCCTTGCTCACCTGGGGACTACGCCTATCGGATTCTTAGTGGTGGTGGCATAGGAAAACTGGCTAAAATTTGTTTTGAGGATGATCTGTGAGTACCAGTCTAACTTTAAATCTAAGCAAGTGCTCAGTAGTGTGAAGAAGGGTATTTCATTTTGGTTCGGTAAGCTCCTACCAGGGGACTCCTATGAGAGACTTGACCTTCTGGTGACAGACTTCAGAATATATCTAACAGTATTTAACTCTTTTTTGGTTTTGGTTTGTTTGGTTGTGTTTGTGGTTTTTTTTAAATACCTAATCTCAGGTTATTTTCTTTGTTCCTTTGCACTCAGCTTTTAGTTTCAAGTATGATTTTTAATTTTCATGGTGCGGAATTGCCAGTTTGCAGTATGTTGAATGATCAACACTTTCTGAAAGTCAGGTTCTTTCATGGCTTTTCAAACTGGATATGTAGAGTGACTTCAAAACCTTGCAAGATCTTTTGTGTAGATATAGTCCACACAGAATACTGCCACAAAGCCACATTTTACCTTGTTGGGTTTTTTCCTACTTTATCTTTCTGGCTGCATTTGTATGAAGTACTTTATTGATCTGCCTCATTTTGAAAGACTCATTGTGCATTGTTGAAGGAAACTGACTGATATAATGTGCAAGATTTTTAAGCCATAGCTCTTGTTTACTACAAAGCCTTGAATTAAATAACTGAAGAAAACATGAACATCAGAAAGTGACTTAGCACTGGTAAATATAACCTTGGATCAGAGCTTATGGACAGATGCATTCTACTGATACTGTATTTATTTCGATTCCAGGCTTATAAGCGAAGAGAAGGGTAATGTTGGAAGAGGTATAAACATTGCCATTGTGAATTGTAAGTAAGAGAAAAAACATTAGAGAGATACTTCCTTTGGTACTGCAATAATTTGCAAAGGTTCTTGGGGGAACTGGCGTTTTTCTTTGGTTGGTTTGGTTTTTTACTGGCTAGTATTGAAGGAAAGGGAAAGGGAAAAATTGCAAAATTGATTCATGTTAAACGTAGAAAAAACAAATCTGTGTTTGAGAGAAATAGTCTTCTGGATAAGCAAAAGATACATGTTCATGATCCGTATAAGAAAATAGAAATTGTGTACATAGAAGCAGTATATGTGTATTTTATTAGATAAAAGAACTGCAGCTCATGTAAAATAGCAAAAAAAATCAGTGATCTCCAACAGTAAGACTCAACTTTCAAGTTCAGTCCTTGATAAAAGGTATCTAGTGCTCCACTGGTAAGGGGCAAGTAGTAACTGAGAATTGCACTTCTGCCCCAAGGTATAACCAAGGTACGAACCTTTTCCAGACTTGGTCAGTGGACAGAAAGACAAACTCAAAGCTTGATTAATATTAAAATGGCATTATATAATGCCATATGTCTTTGCTTACAAGAGTAGGAGCTCTTGGAAAGCAGAAGGTGCAGCTTATTCCCGATCTGGAAGCACCATTATAATTTAGATGAATGGGAATGGTGATGACGTGCAGTGTATTCAATAATGAATTCTGAGTGAAATGAATGCCTAAATGTTGTGGGGGAGGGGAAGAAGGGAAGTTCAGATGCACAGTCAAGTTGGCTTTGATCACAAAACACGTTCCAGGTTTTTTTGTCTCAGTATTGCTAAGCAAGGTCTTGACCATGTCTAAACTTGCATGATTTTAGTGAAGTGACTGGGTTAAATTACCATAGACAATAATTTGTTCCAAAATTTTTTATTCCCAGTTAAGTACTGCATTTTTTTTCCAATAAAGAATCATAAAAACTTTACTGCTTATAATAGGTAAACAGTTAAAAATGAGTTTTCAGCATAGAGCTGTATAGAGGGCAAATACTCATCCTGAATACATAAGCAAGGTTATAGCAAATAGGAGTAGGGAACTAGCATTGTCTTTGCATCTGACATTACTGAGGAAAAAGAATACCAAATTTTACATATTTTTAAACATTTCCTTCATCACACATGTAGTTATTTTAGCTACACTTTAATCTCCATCTGCAGGTAAATCTGTCCATTGGCTTGAACCAATTTGTAGTGAGAGGTGTTATCTGCACGTTCTCTAATTAGATCAGTGAAGCTAATGACTGTGGTCAGTAAGTTTCCTATGGCATCACACTTGTATTTTATTCCATAATGATAACTCTTTCTTCTCTGAATGAATATAGTCTTTTGTAAGAAGGAAAACAGAACTATTAAGCCCAAGCTAACGTCACAGAGGGAGAATTTTGTGGAATTCTACGGACCTCACTGCAACCTTTTCCATTTTTTCATGATCTCCTCTCAGAGGCAGTCCAGTTCTAGAATGCTTTTTTACCACTGACAGATTTTTGCCACCTATTCCCCTCATCAGTGTGATAAACCTGCCATTTAGAATCATGGAATGATTTGAATCCTATGTTCAGAGGAATTTGCCTTCATGATTTTACTGTATATGGATTGAAGATAAGCCAGAAATTAATCAGGAACTGCTGGATCTTCTCACTAGAAATGAGCTGATGTACTCTGAATGGAGAAGACTCTCATGTAGCAGGGGTATGGGTCTCAGATAACAAAAATCAATAAACTTCGTTGGCACGGATGTAGAAATTTGTATTTCCAATTGTACGTCTTGTTTAAAAGAAGAGCCATCTAAACAGGATGCGTTGCTGTCCAACCTGCTCTAGGTGAATCTGCTTTGGCAGGGGAATCGGTCTAGATGATCTCTGAAGTCCTACCATTCTGTGATTCTCTGTAATGGTGAATATTGACCAAAACGTTTTGGAAAGACCAATTGCTTGCATGCCTAATTTCTGATATGGTAATGATGAGTGTTGAGTTTCTGTTCACTGAGATTCAAATGGTATGAAAGCTTGCACATCTGAAACACTGTGCAGAATAGTAGTAAGCTTATTCAAATAGTCTTAGGCAGAACTAATTTTCCTATTATGGTTGTGGCCTAGTATAGTATATATAGATATAAAAACAAGGAAGCACACAGTAAACTAAATTCCTTCTTTAAAATAAGAAATAATAAAAAATGGTTTAGTCACATTTGATGATTCAGAGATTCCATGAAAGAAAATATTCTCCCCAAGTCTTAAATTTATGTTATTCCATATTCCTTCCAAATTAAAAACTTAAACAAAACTCAGAAGCACAGTGAGCCATAAAATTAGAGATGCCTAGCTTTAGCTGAAAACACAGTAAATGCTGATTTAATTTAACAATTTTTGCTTATATTTACACAACTTTTTTTTAATTACAGATAAAACAGGAAAAGCTACATCGGCAAAATTTTTTGACATGTGGCAAGGAGGTAGGGAAAATACTGTGATAGAGCTTTTGTTAGTGTTTCCATGTTAAGAAAGGACTTATATAATTATTCTGCTCTTTCAAATGACTGTGATTGTATTATTGAAGGGGATTAGCTAGAAACAAACAGCTGTTGTGTTCATAAAATATGCTCTGGTCAGATCTGATGACAAATTTTGCCTGAAAAGCTGAATTTCTCCTGTTTGTTGAGAAATTAATTATCTTTTTTTAAATGGTCTTAGTGCTTTTTTTTTTTTTAATTGTCAAATTGTCATTTTTTTAATAGGGTTTTTTTTTTCCCCTCCATTATTTCAGTCTGGAAAGAATAGCACTTAGCCAAGTACCACATCCAGATACTTCACTCAGCAAAATTCCTTTTCCTGGCATAATTTGTTCTGTTTCAGTTGTCAAATCATCATGGGAAATACGCTAGTCTGTCTCTTAACATCCCTTCATGTAGATAGAAAGATGGTCTTCTTTAAAAATAGCTTTTAACACAAACTTTGAACCATAACAGTTTCCTTACCTGTTAGTAAGGAGAAACAGAACGCTATGAGGCACTGGAAGCTGATTCTCTGACCACTTAAGAATGCTTGTGACCTTACGTGCATGAATAGAAATCACATGGGGACTAATCATGGGGCTACAATTTTATATACGGTATGTAGACTGTAATATTCATCTCCAGGGCTCCTGTTAAATTATTAATTTTTTTGTATGGAAAACAAGTGTCTTGTGTATGTTTAGCAATCACAAAACGAGTAAATAGCTTAGTGCTGCAAATAGGCTGCCACTTAATGAAGGTGGGTGTACAGTGGGCTGTGTAACTCAGCTCTGCAGTTAGCATGGTAGTAGGAACCTCACAGAATAGCAGTGACTTCTCCTGGGCTGTTCCATCCTTTGCTTGCATGTATAATATTGTATGAAGTAAACATAAGAAACCATCTGTATCCATGTATATACTTACCTTGGGTGTAAAAGGCTTTTGTAGAAGTTCAGAAGTATCTTTGTTTACTACTGGGAAACGCAGATAAACCCATGCTCTCCTAACTTCAGCGAGAGCTAGCAGCTTTCTGCACCTTTCAGGATTAGGCCCTCTGCCTGTAAACAAAAATTGCCTAATTAGGTCTCATTTTGAATAGACAAGGCCAAAAAATGAAAACAAGGTGAAAGTACGTGGAATGTGGTATGTGTGTAATGAATAACCGGTTGTGTAATTGATTCAACAGACCACTCAGAAGAGATGGTGACTTTCATTAAAAATGCACCAGAAGGGTCCCTCCTTTTGATGGTGACTCATGACGATGGAAGCACCCGGTAAGCAAGTTATTCGTGACAGGCTGAGGAAGAGAGCAATGAATAGCTTGAAAATCACCATTGCATGATGGTGTAAAGGAATAGTAAATTTCACTCCAATAGGCAGAGCTGTTCTCTCATTACCTGCCTAAAAGGTTTTGATTCCATGTCCATTCAGTGCTTGCCCATACTATTTATGTTGATGCTTTCAAAGATAGATAGTGCTGTATTTGTTGAAAGGCACCAGTTGTCCTCATAGAGGGCATTGCTGTTACCTCTGAGTCACAATCTTCTATTAAGAAGGTATTCATACCTCCAATTATAATGTATCCAGTTTGCATTCCTTCTTGCATCTTCACATGATTCTTCAAGTGCTTTCATATCTTAGAGTTCTTTTATTTGAATTCATTATATGGTAATTATACAGGGAAAGACTTAATCATTTCATTAATAAACATTTGATGCCCTTGTCCTTATTTAAGAAGAGTTGAAACATGAAATAGTATTTTAGATACATTTTTCTTCTGCTGTGCTGTTACAAACAGGTTGCATTAACATCAGGAATGTAGAGAAGGAAGAAAAAGAATTTTGCTCTGTGAGTTTAATGGCTACTAAGGCAACTCTCAGGATTTTTTAAACTTCTCATTGTTCCTGCTGACCTACTAATCTGAAGCATGAATCAGTTGTGTTCTTTTTCAGCATTTTTCACATCCTGAATTTTTAACGCTTTTTTTCAATAAATTTATCCTAGGTTGAAAAGTGACGCCAAAAAATTAGTAGAAGAGCTGGGAAGTAAACAAATATGGAACATGAAGTTCAGGTCAAGCTGGGCTTTTATAGCTGCCAAAGGTTTCAAGCTGCCAGATGACATCCAAAAAGAAAAGGTCAGGTTCATTTTATTTTCACTTTATGTTTGTCTCTATATCAGGTATAACCTTCAGGTGCAGAGTTTGTGTGTTACTTGTAGTAGCTATAGTCTCTGTTCAGTAAGCCTCAGTTGCACAAAGCAAGTTCTCTAATGTGTCATTCATTGCTTTGGATCTGGGCCATGTACAGTCCTGACTTCTACCACACCAGCACTAAATCATCTGTAGACAAATTTCAGAAGTGACCAGCGATTTCAGAGCGTCTCGGTTTTGCAATGTCCAACCTGACACGCTGTACAGAGACTTACATTTTCTTCTGGAAGAACAAATTCCAAGGACTTCCTAAAAGACTGTTTTTATATGAAAATTGGGCTGTGTCAAATTGGCCGTGCAAATACATCAATGCTTGCATCACAAAACTTTTCTGAATAACTTGCCCTCTGGCTTCAGAAGGACTAAAGATACCATTTTTATGTCATATTTGTGTTTGCATCTGTGACCTTGTTGTATTCGCTTCTGTAAGCCCAGTAGTGCTCATCTGTATGACAGAGAGGCAGACAGAAATGAGAAACCCAATACAGAGGTCAGTTCCTTTGATGATACTGACTCCCTCCAAAGGCATGTGAAACTTCCATAGGTTTGGGTTTTTTTCTCAGAATATTGTTGCAATTCTGCAGGAAAAAGGTATTCAATTTAGAGTATATTATGACAGCCATCTGGGAAATAAATGAAGCATTCTGTGAAAGAGAGAAACTGGTGGAATTTTCACCCATTATGTCAAGCAAGATGTGCAACATGCTACTTAGTTTCCCGGTCACACCCCATTACTCCCTTCTGTTGTATGAAGTTTGACAATCTAGTTTGTAAATAGAGAACCAAATATTGATCTTTTAATTATTTTTTTTTAACAGATAAACCACTCTGACAAGAACAACAGATACCGCGGCTGGCCAGCTGAAATCCAAATAGAAGGCTGTATCCCAAGAAACCTGATCTGAATAAATGCATACCTCATCAATAAAGATGATTCTATATTTTTATATCTATCACTCTAGTAAATTGCCTCCAGAACCCAATAAGCATCTGAGCACTAATTGTAAAATAAGTCATATGCAGAGTTTTTAACCTTTCTTTCCTCTGTGAGGCTTTAATTCTATCTGAAAACAAATAGGAATTTTGATGAAAAGTGGAAATAAAATACTCTGGTTTGCAGTTACAATGTTCATTAAGTCAGTCATAAAATACCAGGATTTTTGAAAGTAAGTATACATTGTCATTAGTAATTTTAGGGGTTTTGTTTTGTTTGTTTGTTTATTTGTTTTTAATATAATATGTCTTTTCTTTTGGTTCCCTTTAAAGACTAATATGCAAATAGAACTTAGTCTACATTGTAATATAAAATTATTATCAATAAAGAAAATTATTTTGATGTTAGTTTATTAGTAATGTTGCTTCTCTTCAGAAAAAGTGTCAAAATAGCAGTTACATATCTTGAGCTGGTTTTAGTGAAGTTGACAGCATGGAATAGCAATGTTAACATGTAAAGATCAAGTTACTTGAATTATTTTACCAAATTTAAGCTGCAGATCTACATGGTTTAATTTCATCATTTTTTCTTCCTGTAAGTTTAACTTACTTTAAAAAAAGGTAGTGACTTCCTGCAAGCTTAAGTGTTATTCATGCTAACTGTAGAATCAAACACATGATTGTAAGGGAACTGTAGAAGCCATTTATTCAATTTCCCTTTTTCTGAAGCACATCAAGTATGTCTCGACGTTTCATAACTGATGTTTGTCTTCCTGTTGTTCAGAAGCCTCCCATATGGCATATTCCCCCAACTTAAGTTGCTTCCTGTAGCATTTCACTGTTACTCTAGTTACTCCCCAAATATACTGAATTAATCTAAAAGGACCAAGCCAATTACACGGGGAATAACTCATCACCATTCTTTTTATGCCAGTGTATTATGTATCTGAAGATTGTCCTCATCAAGTCTCTCATCTCTAGACTGAACCTGCCTGGTATATTTTAATCTTTCTTTACATTTTTCTCAACATTAAAACATTTGTTTAGCAGCAACTTTCTTAACATGCTGTGCTTCAAAGGGATCACAGCACTCTATGCAGCTACTTAAGAGTGTCCCTTGCTCTAGACTCTGGGCAGGAGAGAATCAGAAGTGGTGATCAGAAGGTGGCTGCCAACAGGCAGATTCAGTCTGCACTTGCTCTTCACATTGCCTGGTTGAAGTCCTCTCGGCAGTGCTCCAAATCTCTATCCTTGTCACAGCTGCCACTACCTAGTTGTAGTCGCTGCTGTGTTCCCAGCAGCTTTCTAGTATCATGGCCCCCACCCGTCCCTAAAGTTTCTGGCTACCAGTTGCGAACTGCTCCATAGCCCAGGGACACTGCCAAAGAAAGCAGTTACATTAGTTTGACTCAATTTGACTGTGGCAGACTCACAATGGTTGCTCCTGATGAGGTGGTTACAAATCGAGTTCTTATATAGCTTTTTCAATATTTTTCCACATCTAAGTCATTCTTCTTTTGTTCTTTTTGCTTGCTCATCCTACAAATTGTGTAGGTCAGGGGCCTACACAACTTTTTTTGGTATTTTACATATGAAAAAGTAAATGCGTGTGAACTGTGGTAACACAGTCGGAACTTGGGCTCATTCTTGAAACCTAGGGATTTGGATGGAAGACCCAAGGTTTGCTAGCTGCATAACAGTTAAGAAAACTTCTGTGCATCTGTGGCTGTTCCTTACACATGTGTTTTAGCAAGAGAGGAGAGCTGTCATAGGCACCTGTTCTCCATGTGAGCCGGTGGTGGGACACAGCTTCTGTGAAGGTACTTCAGTGTTTATTCCTTGGGAGGTTTGAAGCAGTGGGTTCCGGATTCTTTGTATGTGCTTCCTAGGGATGGTATAGCATTATTCTTACGGTGTTACAGATAGTGTGTATATATATATATATATATATATATATATATACACACACCCCTATATATACTTAGAAAGCGTGTGAGTGATCCAAGTGCTCCATTCTCTGCAAGTCATCCATTCTTTACATTTACTCCTTTCTTCACAGTCTGTGCAAGTACTCTGTTCTTTAGAAATGGTCAACAGTAAAAGGTCCGTACCCATAATATGAATCACAGATCAAACCACCAAGAGCCTTTCACAGCACAAGTGCCCGCAAAATGTTAACTCCATCGTGTTTTCACTTTTTCAGAGATGCAGTTGAGTCATCTCGACAAGAGTGTTAAATAATCTGCAGTGCTGAGTAGCTATCATCAGCTTTTCTTTGCCTGTGCCACAGTGTTTAAATCTGGTAGGCAGAGGAGCCTCAAGGACTTTGATAACTCTCTGATCTCAAGAAATCATGGAAAACTGGTCACTTGAGCAAAAAAGGGGGCCGCTTTTTCAATCACTTTTGAGGACAGAAGCAATCTTACAGAGAGTTGGTGAAAGTGGGATTTTTGACTTGGCACACAAAACTTGAGCACTTTTAAACAAACTGCCTTCTAAGTAGAAGAGAAAAGCTTTTTCATGGACCTGTAATTCTGAAAAAATTAATCTGAGGAAATGCTAAATAGCTCTGGATTTAAAAATAATTAAAAGACCAGCAAGTTAGACATCATTGAATTTTAATTGGGGGTGAGGCCACAGTGTGTAGGACCCCTAATGCAGATGTCTTTCTTTACCTTCTCTGTCACGTGCTCTAGGCCACAGGCAGATTCCAGCGGTGGAGGTCAAGGCTGTCAGTGCCAGGTGACACTGCCAACGATAAGCAACAGGTAGGAAGCAATTAGCTGTACTCTCCTTGGGGCCAGGCAGGTGCTGTGGTCTTCACCGTGGCTTGTGGAATACTTCTGGGTGTTTAATACAGCGTGCAGGATCACCACCACGAAATGAAGTTCAACACCTGCAGAGCAATTAATCTTTTTCTAAACCCTAGTAGGCAAATCCAGTGGGAAAACATAAGCTTTAGGCAGTAGCATTACTCAGGGCTTGGGTTTGTGTATTTAAAAGCAAAATGGCACAGCAGGTGGCAGCAGTGTCCTTCCAGAGCCTCTCCGTCTGTTGTAGAAGTACCCGACCTCTCTGCAGTTCCCAGTCCCGGATAGACACACTGGAAGCCACAGACACGGGTGGAGGTCACCCTGCCTTTCACTTGCAGCCGGGAGGGAAGCCAGCAGCTTGGCCTCTGACATGCCAGACCTTCCTTTCCTGCGCTTTGCCAGTGGCAGGCTCCCATTTCAAAAATCCCCACCAGCACCAGCCTACCGGTCAGCATTCCTCATGAGACATTTTAGATAGAAGCAATTAGAAAAAGTAGCTATCGGTCCCACTTTTCTCTCCAGTGTGAATCTGACACAACCAGTCCCATGAAGAACAAAGTACCCGGACAGAAGCCCTTCTTCATCTCTCTGTTTAAGAGAATGAAAAGCGCTTCAGGGTCTTGACATATCTCTTAAAAATCCCTGGATCCCTGGCAGTCCAATTTGATGGCAGTGGTAGGATATATCGATCAAATAATAGGTAGCATTTTCAGTTTCTCAGCAGTAACTGTTCCTTTAGATTCTTTGTGCAATGTTATCTACCTCAAAGTGGGAAGTTTCCACTATATTTCAAAGAAAAATACGAGAAAGGAAAAGTTCTTCAGTGAAAGATGCTCTTTTGCAGGCAGACTGTGCTTAAAGCAAAACTCCCACTGACTGCAATCCACTGTGAAGAGCAAAAAAGAAGCTGATGCTTTTACTTACACGTTATGCCTGGTGGGAAGTAATATATGAGTGTCGTAGCTCTGATCTCTTCTTAGCTTCAAGTGAAATGCTGAGCAATGACTAGAATTCAGGGGATCAAGGTGGGTAGTTTTAATAATGTTTGAGTAACAGCAATTCCTCATTTCCCAGGGCTCTAAAGTTTTGATCTTGCTTCTCTGACCTTTTTTTCTGGTGGTGTGGGTTTGTTTTTTTTTCTTTCAAGGGGACATTTTCAGCAGCATAGAAAATGTAGATTCTCCCTCTGTAGTTTCAGATATGAACTTTACATGAGCAGCTCTAACATGACTTTCTCCCTCTTCCAAAGACAAGAGCATAGAGATAGGTGCTTTAGGCTGGCTCAGTCTCCATTGCAGGTCTCATTAAAAATTTAAAAAATACTTTTAAAATAGTTTTATTTCAGCCAAAACCAACATGCATTTCAACCTTGTACTTCTGATATAAATCTTATGTAGTCGTGCTTTGTATAGCTGCCTTCTACCTCCTGAGAATTCCCTACCAGAGTTTTTGGTCATGAGACTGAACTTCTACCCTCTTCCATAGACCGTGACAATCTGGACTTGGAAAAGAGGAACGAGGCCTTGAAGTTAGACTTTCCAATGGGTTATTAGTGCTTTGAGGTCACATCTGACTATAAATTCCAGTTTTGGTCCCACCCTGGCTCACTGAATAGCACTGTGCTACCTGATCAGATTTTATTGCCTGCAAGGACTAGAGGTGGAAAAATTAGACCATGCTTATCTCTGGATTTTGCAGCCAGAACAGAAAACACCATGGACAGCTAGTTTCTAATTATCATTCTGATAACTCACAAGATAGAACTGCAGCCTATGAGCAAAGCTCTGCTTTCTGTGAGACTTGTGTCCATCACACTGACCCACCTCTCTGGATGTTTAATTAATTGCTGAAGTCTCTACTTGCCACATTGCCACTCACCAACTAAGCAAGCATTCCTTGCAGCAGAACAACAGGAGCTCAACAGTCCCAAATCAGCAGTCTTTTGACTGCTGATTGTTGAAAATCCCCATTGTAACAAAAAACGCAAGAGAAAGACCACGCCGCCTCCATTCTCACCTCCTCCCCATTCATGAGGGAGATCTCTGTGGGATGTGAGGTATTTCTGCCCCCTGCAGGCACAAGGTGCTTAAATGGATTTGGTCGTTCTGCAAGAAACCTTGCGGCCTAAGGGTAAATCACTTCTCCTGTAAATTATTACTTGCTCTGCTGGGGACTCAGTAATTTCCTTGAGAAGAAAATCTAGAAACACAATAATTTTCAAGGAAAAGGAAAAGAACATATAAGAAAAGGGATTGTACAATTCATAAATTAATTTCCACTTAGGAACTTTTCAAGCCATTGGCTGGAGATACAAAAGCACGGTTAACAAGGGTAAACTGCTGCTATCCATTTAGTTCCAGCTCTAAGCTAGCTGATTTGGGTAGGTCACAGAAACTCGCAGTAGCAATATGGAGCTCAGCAGACCAATGCAGGCAATGCTGAGCCTCACGCTGCTCCAGCTCGACTGCTGCCAATGTTGGTTTCAAGCCAGCCCCTGAACTTTCTCAGCTGCTAGTGGCTTTCTGGCGTTGTAGCACAGCAAAGCTCCCAGGAATAGCACTTACACAGCACCATGCAATTAGTTCTGGGGTTTACTGAAGAACTTGAGCCTTAATTGGTCCTGGAGAAGCATGGTTCTTGAGAACACACAGGATTCTCCCTCATTTTTGTAATAGTTCTTGGTAAGCATTATCCTAGCAGTAAATAAGTTCTTCTAGTATGAATTTTTCGTTGATTGTCATTTTAGTCCTTTGCTCTTGTTTTCTTTTTATGCCTATAATTACACTTTGTCATTTAAAAAAAAAGAAAAAGAGAAAAGAAAAATTGGAAATATACCAATCCTAATATTACTCCATCTGAAAAAGCATTTAAGCATACAGAAGTACTGCTGCCCCAGCTGGTACAAGTTTTAGCCCTGATTATTTTCTGCTACAGGAATGACATGGCACTTCAGGGCATGCTCTAGTGCCCGAGATTGTTGGTTTGTGTCTGTTTGTGGGTGCGGTGGTGTGTGGTTGTGGGAGTTTGGTTTGGTTTGGTTTTGGTGTTTGGTGTTCTGGGATTTTTATTTTTTTTTGGTGGGTTTTTTGGGTTTTTTTTTGGTTGTTGTTGTTGGTTGGACTCGATGATCTCAAAGGTCCATCCAACCAAAAATATTCTGTGATTCTGTGATATAAAAGCTCTTCACATGTTTCACTGGGCTCGATTAAAAACTTAATTAATTTTTTCCCAGTTACTCAAAAATAGTTGAGATTTGAACAAAAAGTGCTGAGAATCCCACTGTTTATAATCACTGCCACCATCAGCCATACCCTGCACTGAGCTTGTTTGGCTCCATTGCAGAAGTGGCAAACAGGAACATGTTCCCCAGCCAACTCACTAATGGTCAGTTAAAAAAAAAAAGCAAGCCAAAAAAAACCCAACCTGCAAACCTGGAGCTGAACAGAACTGGTTTTAGGGAGAGCAAAGAGAACAAGGAAATAGTATCTGCTGTGTAAATAACACTGCATACAGTAAGTTGAGAAGTAACCTGGAGCTGCAGACCAATGAAGAAAGAGAAAGGTATAAATATGTGTTAGCAAACATGTATATGTGACCTTAAGTGAAAGAAGGGAGAGAGGAGGGGAAAAAAAAAAAAGAAAATAAAGAGGAGAGAAATAAGAAATCATCAACATGAGCATCATATTCCTCCTATTGAAGGACTCCAGGTGCTTACAACTCTGTAATATCCCACCACCACCAGCAGCATGAAACCATTGACCTTAAGACCTAGAGGAACAATGGAGGAGTGAGCTAAGAAGTGTGTTACAATTTTATTTGTATTATTTCTATTATTGTGGCTTTTCCTGTATAGAAGCACTTCACCTGCGTTATTGTTCTTTGTTTCTCTGTAATATCATGTAATAATGATTCTTGAGTTAAGACTTCCATTATATTAAAAATATACTAATGTCTAAATATATATACACACATAGACACATACACACACACATATATATAAGGTGTATTTCCTGTTTGTCTGTAAACAAGACTTTGAATGTAAGAGCGCTCCAGTGCACTTTCTCCCTGGTGACCCAGCAGGAATGGAAATTTGTGCTTCCTCTACTACTTGCCAAGAGCTGCAAGAGACTGCTTCTCAGACCATTTTATCATGTCTCCCTTCCCACTTCCCAACTGGGGTATCCTTCCCCCTGCTCTTTGGGTGAACCAAGCCTCTTGCCTATGACAAAATCTTGCCTGTTCTTCAGGTAAGCTGTAGGAGCAGAACATGAGGCCCTACACAAAATGGCCCTACAGGTATTTGCCTTCCTCCAAAGGTGAAGCCATATAAACTGATTTCTTACAGACTCAGAAGCACTCTATTTTATACAGGGTGTCTGTGTCTGTATAAGTTAATACTCTCGGTATCACGGGTGTATATGCATGCCTCTTCTCTGTGTTCAGATGGGTATGTTACCTGCTGGTTTATTTAGAGGCATTACTTGGCAAGTGCCATTGAGAGGCTGTTTGGGAACCCCTTCACTGCTCACCCTCCTCACAACCCTCCCCTTTCCAGGAGAAAATAATGACAACGAGGCCCTGAGGCTAATTTTGGCAGCCTTCCCTTTCTCACTCCTCTCCCAAATGCACAGTATGGCAGGATGGTCTGTAACCTTCTTTGTCCAAGTTCTTTTGTTCTGCGAGGATGGTCAGCAATGCCAGGGGATTTCCAAAATTTTCCAAAGTGTGAATCGTTTAGGGACAGCAAATGGGCTCACAGGGTCTCACATACACAACTAAACCTCACTGATCTACCCCATATTTGCGTGGAAGAATGAGCAAATTGCCCTAGGATTTTTCCAAGCAGTGATGTGGAAGCAACCGTTGAGGAAAATGAACTCCATTGAGCAGAGAAATGGTAGGAGGACGGGAGAGCAGGCTGCTGCTGAAATGGGCAGGCCTTGTGGTTTGGCCCATGTTTGCCCAGAGCTCAGCTTTGGAGTAAACCGCCACTGTCAGGGGAGCCAGGGTCCCCTCGCTCTGCCACACACATGCACGCGAATATGGGACCCTCTCAGTGATCAGAGGCTTTCACCTGATGATGGGACCATCCCTGGGATACCATAAGCAAGAAAGCAACCTCTCCTGCTCCTTCTTTCAACAGTAAGGGAGGGAAAGGGAATGCCAAAAGTTTGAGAGATTAAGTGTAGCCGAGAAAGAAAAAGTGCAGAGCGAGCCCTAAAATAAGAGCCTCCTGGGGCTACAAAACCCAAGCCCGCATTCAGAAGAGAAGCCTTTCAGGCAATCCTAACCAAAGTCTCCTTGTTCCCAGAATAACAGCCCTGTCTACAGAATTGAGTTGCTTCCCTCCGCTCAGAGATGATGGCACACGACAGTCTCTCTCGGCACTAACCCCGCGGCCCTCCTTTGCTTGCTCTCCGCTGTTGTCCATGAAACAAATTGCGGCTCTATTCAGTGCCACTGCAGGGACTGCCCCCCGCGCATAGAAGAGCTCTTCGAAGACTAGGATGCTTTAACTTTTACTCTTACAAATACAGCAGCTTCCCAGCCAGAGCCTTTTCTGTCTCTCTCTGGGTTCAGCGCCTTGCAGCTGGTCTCCCACAGCTGATCTTGTGGTCCCTGGCATCTGGGAGGCAAGCCACCTGATTTCGGTGGCTATTCATGCTTGGCTGAATACACTTCCTGCTAGCAGCCATTAAATCCTGGTCTAGAGACAGGAGACCCAATACTCGGTGTTATCTATAGGGGTACTTATTCAGACGAGCTAGAAAAAAGTCAGAATGGAAAATAGCCTCTCACTCACTTTGCCGCTCTAGCTGTTGCATTCAAAGCAAAACAAAAGCAACCACCTTCCACAGAAAGAATGAAAAGCAAATGTTTGCCTGTGACTCCTCACGTGTTTGTCTTTTATAACCAAAGACACCACCCATAATTACTCTGCAGCTGACCAGTATTAAAGATCAAGCAATCTAACATTCATTGGGGTAAGTGCTTTTTCCTGGTATGGAGGATTTTCTGATCAGGCTTTTAATCTCCTTCACTTAAAACACACAGTGCTCTTCACCATCATATATACAGGGTTGGGGGGCAAAGCTACCTGCAGGTTAGCATGGCTGAGACCCCAACTCAGGTTTGCCTGTCCCTGGGATGGCAGATACTGCCCCGGTTCCCCTCTAGCTCACTCAGGCTGTGTCTGGCTCCCCCAGCATGGACCAAGGGAGACAGACCTGAGCATTAACATACTCCCTGCCAAGGTCCTCATGGCCTCACTGTACACAGCTCCTGGGGGAGGAGGAGGTTGCTTCTGATAACATTTTGTTTGCTTTCAGTGTCTGTACACCTGAGATGGATAGACTGAGGTGCATTAGATGCGCGTCTGCTGGCTGGCTCTCATCCAAAAGCAATCTGGTTTGGATGTGCCGAATCTCCCCTGTGACGTGAGGCAAAACGCTGTAGCTGGGGTCGATCCCGGGATTTGCTCCAAAAGCAGGTTGGAAGTTGTGGAGCTGAAACAAAAATGCAGCCTTGGACAAAACAACGCAGCTTCTGTGTGCCTCAGCACTGCAGGAGGCTTGGGGTGGAAAGCTGATAAAGTGAAGCCTTCCTGTAGTCCCTTGGAAAAACAATAGACGGGGCTTTTAGCATTGAGCTTCGCCCAGCAACCATCTCCGGTCCATGCAATTGCTGGCAAAGCCAGGCCCTCTTCTGCTCTGGGGGCTCTCAAGCTGTTGATGAGGTCAGTGTACAGGCCTTTTCCTCTTACTCGCTGCCCAAGGTAATTTCTGCTACACTGAAACAACACCCCAGTCAACTTCTCTTTTTCATATAGAAACGCCAGCTTCTGCATGATTGGAGCTCAAGACACAGCAAAAGTGCCCTTCCCTTGCCAATTTATGTTTCTCTTCCCAAGTCGAGCAATTTTTAAGCAGATTAAGGGTTTGGTTTTCCTCTTCGTTTTACACCAGTTTGGATATTTTTCTTCAATTTTTCCTCTTTCCCCTTATTTTTTTGGTAGCTTCTATTTGTTGGGATTATTTCATTTATTTTGGCAGGATGTTTTGTTGTGTCTGTTTTTTTGGTGGGTGTGTTCTTTTTCCTAGTAGTTATTTGTAGGATTTGTTTCTTTACTGCTGGCTTCATTTTTGTCCTGGCTTGTTTGTGGGACTTTTATTTATTTATTTAGGGAGGGGTTTGCTTTTGTAGAGATTTTTGGCTTTTTTGGCAGTGTTTTTCTTAACAGTTGCCTAAGGATGTTAATTTATTTGGGGGGTTTTTTTGAAGGTTCTTGTCCACTCAGCAAGGACAGGTGCAAAATCCTGTTCCTGGGACAGAATAAACCCCTGCAGTGCCACGAACTGGGGACTGGCCAGCTGGGGAGCACCTCTGGAAAGGACCCTGTAGGTCATGGTGGATATTAGAAGCATAGAATGGTTTAGGTTGTAAGCGACCTTAAAGATCATCTTGTTCCATGGGCAGGGACACCCCCCACTAGACCAGGTTGTTCAAAGCCCCATCCAACCTGGCCTTCAACAGTTCCAGGGATGAGGCATCTACAACTTCTCTGGGCAACCTGTTCCCGTGTCTCACCACCCTCAGAGTAAAGAATTTCTTCCTAATATCTCATCTAAATCTACCCTCTTCCACGTGAGCCAGCAGCGTGTCCTGGCAGCAATGAAGGCCGGCAGCACCCTACACCATGTGGACAGGAGCAGGTGGGAGATGGAGGGATGTGACTGTCCCCCCCTTCTCAGTGCTTGTTAGACATCATCTATATATGGGCTCCTATTTAGAGGCCTCAGTATGAGAAAGACATGGGCAGAATGGCAAGTTTGAGGGAGGTCAGGGCAGGACCAGTGGCCCCAGGGCTTGCTCAACCTGGGGAAGAGGTGGCTGGGGGGTGGGCTTGTAGCAACCCCCCAGTACCTATGTCTGAGAGGGTGGCACTGGCCCCTTTGCAGAGATGCACAGTGGGGGAATGAGAGACTAGGGTCATACATGGAAACAGGGGGGATATATCTGGCTGGATATGAAGACGAAAAATAAAATCACCCTAAGGCTATTTAATCATTTAAATAAATTTCCCAGTGAGGCTGTGGGATGTCTATCCTTGGAGGCTTTCAAGACTCAATGGGATAAAGCCCGAGACAACATAGTCTGAACCACTTTGAATTATAAGGTTTGTCTAGATGATATCTGGCAGTCCCTTCCTACCAGAGTAATTTTATGATTAAGGATTTTACCTAATGTCACATAATGATCCTGCCAACTAGTGGATTTACATTACATTTTAATATTCCTTTTTTAAAGTATAATCTGAATTTACTTTGACAAATGCTTGGTCTTTCATCTTTTGCATCATGTCCCGTTTTTCTGTTCATTAAAATTATTTCAAAATGTATTCCAAACTTCTGAGATTTGAATGAAATTCTGCTTAATCTATTTTTAAACATCTTTTATTGTGTTGTCTTAATCTGTAGAACTGTATTACCAGTGAAACGTGCTGCTATAAGTCATTAAATAAACATGAAAACTGTTTTCAATGCATTACACTAAAATATTTCCCAGTAATGGGGTAAAGATCTTATTTTGCTGATTCAGAAGAAAGTAAGAGAACCAAAATCTTGACAGTTGGAGAAAGGAGAACCTCGATCTCTCCCTTCACAGACAGTTGATGCTGCCCAGAGTTCCTCTTTTTCTTTGAAACATAGTCCTGTGATTAAACAAAACCCCATAACCGAATTAATCACGTTACAAAGGCACTGCTGAAAATTAATAAGCTAATTGGTAGTACAACTTAGAAACCCATCAGATAGGTCTCCTATACGTTTGAGTGCAAGAAGAGGGACATTGGTGGAGTCCGGGAGAGCTTGAAGCTGGGGTCCCCTGCCACGGCCGTGCAGCGCTGGCTGTGTCACTGCCTGCCACACGCCTGCAGCCAGAGCCCAGGAACAAGCCCTCCGAGTGACTGCTGGGTGAGGAAGTAGGAGGAAGGGCTGGCTGTAATGAACACTGTCACTGCTGTTGTCGGACACAGGGACTAGAGTAAGGCAGTTCGAAACCCACCAAAACCGCCAGGAACTGAGAGCAGCTGATTGAGGCGGCAGGCAAAACCAGAGAGAGACTTAAGGGCGGATACTGCATCAGACTTGCAAAGCCCCCGAAATGGACTTTGCTTAACAGCTTAGAGGCTATAAAAGCACAAAAAAAATGAAGGCAGGAGAGCAAAGGCAGCAGAAGAGGGAGCATCCTGACCCAGCAATGTGGAGAAAACAGCACAAGAACCTGAGAAACAGCTCGAGACCTCGGCTCTCCTGAAGCAGCGCACAGCATTGATAAATCCCACTGTCTGTCTCTCTGCTTGCTTGCTGCCCATCTTCAGCAACCTCAGCCATACCCTGCAGCCTCCATCAGTAAAGGCGCAGCTCAGGTGTGTGGTGTCACGGATTGTCACACTGGCTGGGCTGGAAAGTCTTGCTGTGAGGTGGAAAAAATATCCCCTCTCCGGCGGAGGGGGACCTCACCCACTTGCTTTTGGCACGAAGGGTTGAAGAGGCTGGAAGGGTCCCCCAGATGGCGTGGGGCCAGCATCCCCAGTGGGCAACCCTGGTGGAAGCAGGGCACGGCAGCTTGTCCCATCTCTGCCCAACCCGGCTGGTTTCAGCCCATACGCGAGTGAGCTGGCTCAGTGAGCTGACTTTTGGGGGCGGGGGGGGAGAAAAACAAGGGGCTGTTGCTCATGGGCAATCTTTCTGAGTCCCATCTGCCGTTTGCCCCCGTTGCCCTGCTACACGGTACAGCCAAGCAAGGAGGCAGCCGGTTGTGCCTGTGAGGAGTTTCGTTTCTCTCCGCTGCAAAATAGGAGGAAAGCTGGCTGGCGTATGAGGAAATGAAAACAAAACAAACCCCAATGCATTGCATTATTACTTCCAGAGCTATAATGAAACTAGTCCTGTTTCATCTCAGAACTGGTTTCATTTCTCCTGATTTTTGTCAGTGTGTAGGTGGAGCCTGCAAATACAAAAGCACCAGGGGAAGCTGAAAAAAAAATTACTGCTTCTCCTTGCTACGGGACACTACACAGGTAGGAATTTCTCTTTCCCTTCTTCTAAAAATAATTATTTTTTACTGTTATATTAATTCCTTTTAATAGTTGCATGTGAAGGCAGCATAAGGGTCTAAAGAAAATATGGTTAAACAAGGTTTCCAGTAGTCAGGTCGTTGTTTCCTGGGGTGAGGAAAAATTTAAAAGGCATTCATATTATTTCCTCTTTAAAGGGAGACGACTGAGAGATGGCATTTAAATCAGAACACATTTTTTAAAATATGTGCTGTGTGGGGGCAGTGTTCAGCAACACAGTCTAGCTGGCCGTATTTGTGTGTAGCATCATATGCTTTGCATTGCTTCATTTCTTTTCTGAGAAGACAGCTAGAATTAATAAACCTACAGCCCAGAGACTGCATAGATTACCCAAATATCCTGAAGTCATAGGACATATGTCAGACAGAAGTCTGTGCGATCCCCTGGCTGGACACAGAGTGAATAAAGGCAAGAGCTGTTTGGGTTCAGTGTCGCGCCTTTGCGCTTTGGGTTTGATAGGAGATTTTGACATTATCCCTCAAGATGCAAAGCCAGGATCATTAGAGAAAAATGAGGCAACTCGTCTTCAGGACCTTGAGCAGGTTGGGGCTTCATGCAGGAGTGGTTGTGTAGCGCAGTGCTTCACGTTGTGCAGGAGGGGGGAAGTTGCTGACACACAGGCAGGCAAACATCTAAAGGTAAGGTTCAAGGAAACCAGTATTGTCCCGATGATGGAGGCAGGGACATCTCAGGTGAGGGGGGTTGTTATCAGACTTTCAGTATCATCACGTCATCCAGGTGTCATGTTTCACAGGTGGATTCTGGCCAGTGTCAAAAAGGCAGTTAAAGATTGCAGCTCTTTCCTCCTTCTTTCTTTCTTTCATCCCATGTTGTCAAGGCTCGGCACACAGAGCCATCACTATGCCTGCGGTGCACAGTGAAGGATTGCGCAGACCTATCTAACCTTTTGCAGGTTCAGATGGAGAACAGCCAGGTAGCTGCAGAAATCCATGCATGCTGATCTACTCCATTGCTCACTTTGTTAGCCTGTGTGTCTGTGTGTACATGCTGTGGTCGGCACTGTAGATCTGGCCAAAAACCCTTCTAGGTATGTGGTAAGATATAGCCCTTGCACTAAAACATTTCAAAGTTGTCACTTTTTTTTCAGGTTCCCTAAGTCCCAGTTTCCCAGATGTCACAATTTTGTCTTCCAAGATCTTTCTTTTTGTTTTTGTTTTTTCCTGGTGGCCTTACTGTTTTTGCATTTCATCCTATTTATTACAAGGACACTAAAGCTTGCTGTATAACCTCTTTCTGAATGAAATACATCCACATTTAGGAGGCCATGTGCTAAAACCAGTACATTAATAACTCTGAACACAGCCCAATGAATAATAATAGTGTAAAAGGGATGGAAAATTGTTCCTGGGTAATATTTACATTAAATTAAAAATTTTTAGGAAGTGTTCATTCCACTAAATTGAAAGGCATGTTGAGAATGGGAGAGATAAGATAGAAGAGATTACTGCTAGGAACATTATTATCAGTAAATTAATTCCTATAGCAATAGAAAGTCATAAACTAATCTGGTAGCCAGTGAATGTGGAATGTATGTTTGTTGCAGATAAAGCACTGAGTCCTCATTCAAGGAAGAAAAATCTTAAAAAAGAAAAATCATAGAATGGTTAGAGTTGGAAGATACTTTAAATCATTAATAGAAAGAGAAAAGTTCATGCTGCGATATTAAAGAAAGGGGACATGTGGAGAAAGATGAAGGAACTGTAAAATGAATACTTATAAATAAATTAAAGTAGTTCTGTCATCTTTTATTGCTGGTCAAAATTGAGAAGTTTCCCCATAGCAATTTATTTTTTATTTTGATAAAAGGAGACAGGAATATCTATTAAAAAAAATATATTGCTTTATTAAAAAGAAAGACCGAATAGCAAGTGTGCAATTAATCTTTTTTATAAACTTGTTTTACACATTGAGAGCATAACTTACATTGTATATCCTGCTTTGGCATCTGCTCAAATTAGAAAACCTGTAAACTTAATTCAACCAAAAAATTAAAAGAACGGGAAGTTATTTCAAGCAAAAATGTGTTTTCCCTAATTAATTTTCACAAGTGTTTGAGTTAAACAGATCTTGTTTTTCACAGGGGGAGATTAAAAAAAAATCTAGCTTTGAAAAAATACCATTTGGTTGTTTTTTTCTTTAAATCATTCTCCCTGGAATTCACTTCCCCTGCAAAATTCACTTCCCCTGCAAAATGTCACATCAAAAGCTTCCAGTTTCTTCAATCACCCATCTTATCAATGCTTATAAATACTTAAAGGATGGGTGTCAGGAGGATGGGGCCAGTCTTTTTTCAGTGATGCTCAGTGACAGGACAAGAGGTAATGGGCACAAACTGGAACATAGGACATTCCATCTAAACATGAGGAGGAACTTCTTTACTTTGAGGGTGGCAGAACATGGGAACAGGCTGCCCAGAGAGGTGGTGGAGTCGCCGTCTCTGGAGACATTCAAAACCCACCTGGACATGTTCCTGCGCAACCTGCTCTAGGTGGACCTGCTCTAGCAGGGGGTTGGACTAGATGGTCTCCAGAGGTGCCTTCCAACCCCATATCATCCTGTGATTCTGTGATTCTGTGATAAAGAAAAGCCAAATAAGAAAATAAAGTCTCCTAGTTCTGCCTTTTCTAACGTCATGTCAAGCAAAGTCTGCTTTTTGGAGAGGGCTTTAAGCTATAAAGGGAGGGACTAAGACACCGAGCTTCTAAAAGAGGTGTAACACTTGCTTCTGACAATGTTTCCATTGCAAGAAAGGCAAGTTGGCCGCATAGCAGACTATGGCTTGGTGTGTCCTACTCTCATTGCCAGTGGCCCACCCATGTATTCCTAGAGGAGCAAGGAGGGGTGTCAGCAAAACTGCTACCTTGGACTTCCAGAGGGCAGACTTTGGTCTTTTCAGGAGCCTGTTTGACAAAGTCCCTTGGGAGGCAGTCCTGAAAGGTAAAGAAGCCCAGGAAGGCCAGACATTTTTCAAGAAGGAAGTCTTAAAGGGGCAGGAGCAGGCCATCCCCATGTGCTAAAAAACAAGCTACTGGGGAAAAAGACCAGCCTCACTGAACAGAGAGATATGGTAACAACTCAGGGTAAAAAGGAGAGTTTATGGCCTTTGGAAGAAGGTGTAGGCCACTCAGGAAGACTACAAAGACGTTGTGAATATATGTAGGGAGAAAATTAGAGGGGCCAAAGCCCAACCAGAACCTAACCTGGTTTCAGATGTTAAGGACAATAAAAAAAGTTTCTATAAATACATTAGTAATAAAAGGAGAGCTAAGGAGAATCTCCATTCTTTATTAGATGGGGGCAGCAACATGGTGACAAAGGAGAAGGAAAAGGCTGAAGTACTTAATGCCTCCTTTGCCTCACTCTTTAGTAATAGGACCAGTTGTTCCCTGAGTACCCAGATCCCTGAGCTCATAGACAGGGGCGGGGAGCAGAATGAAGACCCCGTAATCCAAGGGGAAATGTTGAGGGACCTGCTAACAGTATCTTAGCCACTGAGCCACTTTCCATCATTTACCAACAGTCCTGGCAAACTGGGGAGGTCCCAATAGACTGGCAGCTAGCAAATGTGACACCCATCCATAAGAAGGGCTGGAAGTAGAATCTGGGGAACTACAGGCCTGTCAGTCTGACCTCAGTGCCTGGGAAGATTATGGAACAGATCATCCTGAGTGCCATTATGCAGCACATGAAGGACAACCAGGTGATCAGGCCCAGTTGGCATGGGTTGATGAAACGCAGGTCCTGCTTGACTAACCTAATCACTTTCTATGACAAGGTGACCTGCTTGGTGGATGAGAGAAAGGCTATGGATATTGTTTACCCGGATTTTAGAAACCCTTTGACATGGTTTCTTACATCATTCTCCTGGAGAAACTGGCTGCCCATGGCTCGGATGGGAGTACTCTTCTCTGGGTACAAAACTGGCTGGATGGCTGGTCCCAGAGAGTGGTGGTGAATAGAATTAAATCCAGTTGGTGCCCAGTCATGAGTGGTGTCCCCCAGGGCTCGGTATTGGGGTTGGTTCTCTTTAACATCTTTATCAATGATATGGACAAGGGGATCGAGTGCACCCTCAGTAAGTTCGCAGACGACACCAAGTTGGGTGGGAGTGTCGACTTGCTTGAGGGTAGAAAGGCTTTGCAGAGGGATCTGGACAGGTTGGACTGATGGGACAGAGCCAATGGTATGAGGTTCAACAAGGCCAACTGTCAGATCCTGCACGTGGGTAACAACAACCCCATCCAGTGCCACAGGCTTCGGGAAGAGTGACAGGAAGGCTGCCCAGCGGAAAAGGACCTGGGGGTGTTGGTCAACCGCCAGCTGAATATGAGCCAGCAGTGAGCCCAGGTGGCCAAGAAGGCCAACAGCATCCTGGCCTGTATCAGGAATAGTGTGATAAACAGGATTAGGGAAGTGATTGTCCCCCTGTACTCGGCACTGGTGAGGCCCCACCTTGAGTACTGTGTCCAGTTTTCAGCCCCTCACTACAGGAGGGACATTGAGGTACTGGAGTGTGTCCAGAGAAGGGCAAGAAAGCTGGTGAGGGGTGCAAAGCATGTCTTACGAGGAACAGCTGAGAGAACTGGGGTTGTTTAGTCTGGAGAAGGAGGCTGAGGGGAGACCTTATCCCTCTCTAAAACTACCTGAAAGGAGGTTGTAGAGAGGTGGGGGTCGGTCTTTTCTCCGAAGTAATAAGCAATAGGATAAAAGAATGGCCTCAAGTTGCACCAGAGGAGGTTTAGATTGGATATCAGGAAAAATTTCTGCATGAAAAGGGTTATCAAGCATTGGAACAGGCTGCCCAGCAAAGTGTTGGAATCGTTATTCCTGGAGGGGTAGACGTGGTGCTTAGCGACATAGTTTAGTGATGTTTTTTGTCAGAATTAAGTTGATGGTTGGACTCGGTGACCTGAAAGGTCACTTCCAACCTGGAGTCAATTCTATGATTCTAGGATTCCCTCCTTGTGCGGACACACAGCCCTGTACCCCAGACCAAGTGACTGAAGCTAAGCATTCACACAGTCTCCAGCCATGCCCAGCAGCTGCCATATTGACTAAGGTTCTCAAAACCCCTTTCAGCAAAATATTTCATTGAGGAAAACTGGCTTTTCACAAAGCTGGTGTAACTTGTTTCACCCTCTACTCACCTCCCCACCTGCCTCCCAAAAAATATCTTGTTTACCCTGGCAACTTCTTTTTTGAAAACATGAAAAAAGGTAAGAGAGGTAAGGAGAAGAGTTTCAGGTCTAACCTCTGGAGAGCAATTTTAGTGATTTGAAAAGACCTGTGGCACTTAATACATACTGAGAGTTTGCATCAGTAAATAAAAGTGGTGTTTGATTTTCTCTGCTATGATCACTGTTGCAAGCTCAAGTCACTCAGTGTCCCATGTTTGATTTCAGGAGCTGTACGAAAGAGTGGTTAGACCAGACAGTAATCACTCTTCAGTGAGGCACTTACGGACAACCTACGCAGTATGCCAAAAAATCAGCAAGCCATGAACAGTAAGAGTGCAATGCCCAAAATTTCTGAAAGAACCAAACCTACTTTTCCTGCATCACCTTCATTCCAACCATCTTCAGAAGCTTTTGGAATACCTCTCCCACCAGAGTCGGAAGATGAATGTTTTCTGGTGTCACAGAACACGATTCAGGGAAAACCTAACTATGAGCTGAAGAAACAATATTACGGAGAACAGGATGAGGTAAGGCAGATACTAGATGAGGGCATAGATCCTCCCCACTCTTACTCCTGTGTTTCACTTCGTGGCCCAAAATGAATTCCCTTGTCTCTTTGGGTAATCTGCACTTAGGTGTAAGCGGAGGAGTACTTTTGGCATCCGGGCCAAGAAGTCATTTGTGTAACTAGGAAGATAAGTAGCTGCAATTAATCTGCAGGCATAAAAAATGCAGACATAGAAAACAGGACAGCAGCAGCCTAGCAGCCAACGTCACGTGCAATGTGTATCCGTTTCATTTGTAACAATTAGCAATGTTAAACAGAAATCCTAAAATCTGAGATATTTTTTACTTGAGGCTCTGCTACCTTCAACAGAAATACAAAGAAAGGTTAATAAAAACCTGTGTTGAATATTTGACACTGAAACCAGGTTGGTTTTAAGTCTGTGTCATAGTTAATGAAGTTCCTTGAGAACGGTTAGGATTTATTAGCTAGTAAACATCATAATGAAGATAGTGGGGAGGAGTTACCAATAAGGTTTTAAAATACCTGCCTCCAGTAATATGTGCTGTCTTTCTCATCTTGAAAGTAAAATCTGCTCTATTTGATTACATCTGATTGATAGACATATTTTCAGAGGTGATTTTCTTAGACAAAATTTATGATGGGAAACTTCAATTTTTATTTTCAAAAAATCGGGTATGAATGTGTGTTCTCAAAATTGAATTTCTAAATGCAGCAATCAGACTGGAATGTGGAAAGAGGAAATGGGAGAAGAGACCAAGCTGATCTTTATACACTTTAGTTGGGCATATATAACAGTTTTGAAGGGCTGGAAAGTAGTAGGTTTGTGTATTAGAACCGTAAAGTGACAATAATCAGTCATTTAAAGCAAATCACTCATACTCATTCCTTACCCTAGCCTAAAATGAGGCAAAGAAAGGAGAGCCATGATGATCTAAAAGATTTTAGCCACCTCTTAAGGACACTATAGCAGAACACTTCTGGTGTCTTTGCACAAACTGAATCTTCAAACTTCAAAACAAAGATTTAATAAGGTGTTCTGCACTAAATTCTCTTACTATGGGGACTAGTCTTCATTTGCATACACATACTTCAGTACATCTGTAGATGAGTGGAAGAAAGTGGCAGTTATTAAAAAGAATAAATTAACAAAGCACACTTAGTAATGAGGTCTCCTTTTATTCTTTACTTTCTCAGGAGAGCTTACAAAGTTTGGTAGTTTCACTAAGGATGGTTACCAAGCCAACCTAAACTGATTTTGTCCAATTTACAGACATCTGTATATAATATGGAGGTGCAAGGATGCACAGTGATGTGAGGTACAGCTTGATGCCAGTACATAAAGTTTACTAGAGAATGATGAGCTGGAAAAGGTGCCTAAAAGGTTGTTGGGGTTTTTTTGTGGAAACAACTTATTTGAAGATTATGGAAAATTCATTGTAAGTTTAACTCCAGCAGGCAGAAGAACATGCCTTGTACAATCAGTATGAGGAAAAGATCCGACCCTGCATTGATCTCATCGACAGCCTGAGAGCTCTCGGAATAGAAAAAGACCTGGCTTTGCCTGCGATTGCAGTGATTGGAGACCAGAGCTCTGGGAAAAGCTCTGTCCTAGAAGCCCTGTCTGGTATTGCTCTTCCTAGGGGCAATGGTAAGAATTCACTTTCTCAGGTTTTCAGTTGAATTTAACTTTGACGAGATGGAAGGTTTCTTTTCTCCTTTATCCTCTCCTCTCCTCTCCTCTCCTCTCCTCTCTTCTCCTCTCCTCTCCTCTCCTCTCCTCTCCTCTCCTCTCCTCTCCTCTCCTCTCCTCTCCTCTCCTTTCGGTTGAGGAGTGAATAACTCCATGACTGAGAATATATCTAGATTTTGAGGCTCCAGGGGCCTTCTTTGCTCTGGTTTCTGGTAGAAGGAATGGATGTCCAGGTGGGGCACTGCAGGGTAACTCCAACAAGGCACATGTTCTGGGTGGTCAAGAGACGAAGAGTAAGAAGAGTATAGTGTGGCATACTTGTCCCAAACTGTGGCCAGACTGAAACGTACCATCAGCTGACTGTGCATTTCCCAGCAAAAAGTAGTGCAGCAGATATCTGTTTCACATGGAATACTAGGTTTGAAATTTGCTTTTGGAGTTGGTTTGCATTTTTCTAACAGGATTTTCTTACAGATACCCTTTTTGGCAAAAAATGTATAAAGATCTTTACTTACAAACGTGTGCCTTGGATGTTATTTAAGTCAGAGAAGATTGTTGGAAGACTTTGAAGCTCGAAAAGATTCACTTCCCAGCTCTGTATATGTGTGTGTGTGTGTATATACACACATTTAAGTTCTGCAAGTTCTGTATGAGTTGACGATAGCATCTAGTCTTTCAGGCTGGACGTGAGGAAAAGATTTTCATTGGATGTGGGTGCAGCACTGGAACAGGTCACCCAGAGAGGTGCAAATCTCCAATCCTTGGAGGTTTGCAAGACAAGATGTGGCTGAACAAAGCCGTGGCTGAACAAAGCCATGGCTGGCCTCATCTAGCACCAGTGACAGTCCTACTCTGAGCGGGAAGCCAGAGAACCCTTTGGCAATGTCTCTTGGAACACTTCCTGTATCTCTGTGCAAACTATTAGGCAACCCTGCCTATGCCACGCAGTCCATGGTTGTGTGTCATGCATAACAACTGCTGAGAGAGTTTCCTCTGTCTTTGGAACTGCTGCAGGTATTGTTACTCGATGCCCCTTGGAACTTAAACTGAAAAGAATACCCGCTACCCAGGCATGGAAAGGGAAAATGCGTTACCGCAACACCAGCATAGACCTCCAGGATGCCTCTGAGGTGGAGAAAGCAATAAGAGAAGGTGTGTTGTAACCTATTCCCATCTGATCTAGCTGGCTTGGTCTCCTTTGAATCCTTTCTCCCCTTTTCTTAGGTTGAGCAGTAGTCTCCAGACTAACATAGTAATTGTAGCCGTGAGTAACACCAAGAGCTGAATTCAGAGCAGAAGAAGGTGGAGTTGCATAATATCTCTCAAAAGAGTTGTACCACTTTAGTGGTGAAGATGATCCATGATGTCTGATAAAAGCTCAGGCTGTGTTCTCAGCTGGATGCTGTATGCCTGCTTTGGGGAGGTTGTCTGTCAAATTGTAAATATGCAAAGCCCTAAATGGTTCCTGTCATCGGTCCAAAAGCTCAGGGGAGGCTTGAGGTGTTTGTGCCTGTAAATCTTATGATTTTGGAGAAAGCTGCAAGAAGGCTGAGTGGAGGGCATATAAAGCTTGTACCAAGTAGTGTGACCACAGCCTCCATCATTGCCCTTCCCATGTCGTAGCTTTGCTTTTGTGGTATTTCATGCTGTGTAAGGAAACATTTTTCAGCAGCAAGCACTTCCCCTTAATGTGAAAGTTGGATTGTCATTTCCTCGACTAGCACAGCTCTGCAGCATTGTTATTTGTCCTAATGTTTTTCCATTAGCTTTTCAATACATTATTTGGATATTTTCAATATATCCTTCCAAAACTGGCAAGACAATTGGTATGGATTGATTAAACTAATTACAGAGCTGGAAAATCTCTTATGAGAATGACTATGGGATTTCCTCGCTGTTCTGTGCTGTTCGCAGTTCAGACATTATTGCCTTATAAGATCTGGGACAAATTACTTGATTTCTCAACCTCTCTATCAAAATGTGAATATAGAATAACACGTATTTATTTTTCAAGGCAACCAGGGATTAAATAATGCCTACAAAGTGTCTTGATGTTGAAGAAACATTTCTACAACTTACCAGTATCTTATCCAATCGCTTTCATTGTGGTTTATTTATATGTATTTTGCCTGCATATTTGAGAGTTCATAAGTATATGCTCTGGAAAATACTGCAGTCCAAATTCCAAAAGGACTCCACGTATTGCATAATAATTTCCTTAGATATTTGCATGTTAGTTTTCATGTGTGGCTGGATCTGAAAAAAAAGCCAAGCCTAAAAGAACCATAGCTGGTAGTAGGTATTTTTTGAAATCATTGTGTTCAGCTTTGCTTTGATGCATTATTTGAAGCTTGCATTCATTGCCTTGCTCTTTTCTTCTTGCAGCCCAGAATGTCGTGGCTGGTACTAGAGGTGCCATTAGTGGAGAACTAATTTCCCTAGAAATTTGGTCCCCAGATGTGCCAGATCTGACACTAATTGATCTTCCTGGAATTGCCAGAGTGGCTGTGGGGGATCAGCCAAAAGACATTGGGGAACAGGTAAAAATTGAGTCTCATACGCCAACTTGTGCACAAGGTCACTTCAGTAACCTACCTCATATGTGAGCCTTTGCTGTAGGGCGTTGGAGTTATTATGCTGGACTTCTGAGCCAGCAATAGAGCTACCCTAACAAACACGCCTGTTTTTCAGGCAAGGAATTGCCACAGGAAGGGCGAAGTCCAGGGTCTCCTATCTGCCCTATCATGCAGGAGGGAGCTGCCCACGCTCGCTGTGAAGGAGCCACTCAAGTGCCTTGACACAGGCTACCCATGGCAGCTCGCAGTAACCTGGCTGTATGTACCCTGAATACAGTACTGCCCCTCTGTCCCTTGTATAGACTGCAGTCTGGAATATAGATACATCCCAAAATGAGTTGTCCCTTACCCAGCTCTGTGGCTGTGTTTGTCAAAGGTGAATGGATCTGAGTTCTCCTAAGCATTTCTGGAGCAAGGAGGCAAATTTGCCTTGTTGCAGATTCATTGCTCTGTCATCCCTTACTTACAGAGCACATCAGAATCAGACCCATCCTGGTTTTTCTCATCCCTTAAGGGATCCCAGTAGACCTTTTTAGAAATAAAGAGAATATGTATTAAAGTGGAGGGGATCTTTACTCTTCCTGTCTGCTTTTAGAAGAAATGCCGGGGAACGCAAGTAAAACTCTAGTTGGCCAATGCCATCTTTGAGGGTGATGTACAGGAGCTGGGTGTTTTGTTTGTCCTAAAATACCTTTAAATAGGAACTTGGAGTAGGAGTAGCCCAAAGTAAACTAGACATATCAACAAAAATGAGACAAGATTGGATTCTCTGGGCTTTATTGTCTGGGAGAAGAGTAATTTCATCTTGTAATTAGATAGTGATCTTTCTATTGTATTCAGAAGAAAGCAGCAGGTGTGACATGATCCACATATTTCCATTGTCCCCAGCTGCCTGCATGCTTCAGGGATTGAGGCTATAGGCTAGACATCAGAACTTGTTTTTCTTACATGTGACTATTTACAAAATATCTTTAATATTTCCATAATGGAAGACTATATGCATGAGAAGTTAAGCTTTAGATAGGTTTCACAACAGGCATAATATCAATCTGATCTCACTCATGTTTGGATTAATCTTCACACAGGAAAAGAGGCTGCATTTCCATGTCATCCTTTAACATGTAACACTATCCTCACGTGTGACATTTAATGTCATCCGACAGTATCTCATATTGCTAGAAGTGATCACATCTTACATGCAAGCATCTGATTTCACTGAACTTCATTACTGCCATATTGCATTGCAGATCAAAATGCTCCTTAGAAGAACTATTGGCTGCAAAGAGACACTCAATTTGGTAGTGGTGCCATGTAATGTGGATATTGCAACAACGGAAGCACTGAAAATGGCTCAAGAGGTGGACCCCAGTGGAGAAAGGACACTAGGTGAGAAATTTTTTAAACTACAGGTTGAAGAGAAGTACAAATCTTTTTTTCCATGAAGCTCTGATGTTTTGTATTTCACACCAGATCTGTGAAACTCACTACTAGAAGGGAAAAAAAAAAAAAAAGAAAACAGCCCAAATAAACTATTTACAAAGCTTGAGATGATCCAATAGCTCTAAGAATCCCTCAATTTTCAGTCTTTGCTGGCATTCACATTATGAATGATTGGAAATTGAAAATCTCAGAATTAGTGGCGGGAAAGCTTTGCTGCTGCCTGTTAAGAAAGGTTTGCAAGGCAAAAGGCCAAATGTAGAGAAAGTTTTACAGTGCAAAGCTGAGAGCTTTCTAGGAGGAAGAACACAAAACAAAGACAAGTTGCTTTATAAAACACAGCACAGCACATTCCTGCTGTGGTGGCTGGGTGTCCTACTGCACCTCTCCTACTTTTAACTCCTGTGCTCGGCTAAATTTCTCTTTGGGTAACTTCACAGGGATCCTCACAAAACCCGACCTGGTGGACAGAGGAACCGAAGAGTCTATCATTAAAATACTACAAAACCAAGTTGTTCCCCTCAAAAAAGGTTACATGATTGTGAAGTGTCGTGGACAGCAGGACATCCACAACAAACTGGCCTTGGCTGCTGCAATCCAGCAGGAAAGAAAATTCTTCGAGAGTCACAAATATTTCAGGTACTTCTTGCAGAAAAGACCTAATCAAAAACATAGTAAAGTCACGTCAAAGCTTCCTGTTAACTCACTGAGTTTTAAATTATGGTTAAAAACAGTTATTAATTATATCACTATTTCTCATTGCCCATGTAGTGTTGCATTCCAGTAAGCCAGAAAAATGTTACACGTCAAATAAACTTTTAAAATGTATTTTGTATGCAAGTTCACTATATATTTCTCCTTAAACCTGGGAGAAGCACAATGAACTTAAGAAGTTCAGAATAGTCCCAAAGGATTCAAGTTAAGTATCTGAGCACTTCAAGTCAAGCAGCAAATCAATCATAATAATATAGAGAATGGCAGGTGAAAAGGGTTTTGAATCAGTGTACTTCACACATGCAGAAATAATGCAGCAGCACATTAATCTGCTCTTAGAATTTGCTATTTTCAGCTTATTCTGATTCCCTTTTCTTAGCCAGTAGCAGTAGCTGTCAAACAACTCTTGCATAAAAGCCATGGTACCCCGAGAGTCCTGGGCTGCTGCATCTGTACTAGTACTCCCCAGAGGGCCCTTGTTTTACTCAATTTGTGTAGTAGAACTAGTGAAAAAAGAGCAGAGCATCACTGCTGCTTCCTTGCCCTGCACATGCTGTCTGTCAAAACCACCTTTTCCTCCTTTTTGCAGCATTCTTCTGGAAGAAAAAAGGGCTACTATCCCTCATCTGGCAGAGAAGCTCACAAATGAACTTGTGAGACATATTATTGTAAGTAACAGAGATGCCATACTAAGCTGTTTGTATTAGTTATTGTCTAAAAGTAAGTTCAGCCCTTCAACCTTGGATTCCAAATGATTGCAATTGGTTTGGCATCTTTATATGCACAGATAGTACTTAATTATCCTTCAATTAAATAACAAATTGAAGTAAGAGTTAGAGGTAAAGAAACCCATGCTCTCTCCTCAGATGTGCCTTTAAGATGAAGATTGACAATAGGCAAATAATTTCATCTACTTATGACTCAGAACTCCCACCTTTTCAATGGCAGCCACTGTATTTATTTTTGTTTGTGTAGAGTGTTGATCGGCTGGGTGACAAGTTACTGCTATGAGTTTACTAAAACACGATAATTTCTATTTAGCTGAAAATGTTCAGTGTGTTTAAAATCTCAAGTAAGATCTAATTGTTTAATTATATTACTATGCTAATATAACTATATTGGGCTTTTAATTTTATATACATATATCTGAAGTGATATATAACTTATCCCATTAAGGGAAAATGCTAAAATGCAGGGAATCTCTAAATTCAGTCCTGAAGGAGAAAAAAAATGTATTTGTGTAACTTTACATAAAAAAAGCAGCTAAGCAGCCGTGTTCAATCAGGTATTTATCAGGTATTTATCAGGAATGGAGGTGTCAGTACATTCCCTGCATCACCACCTCCCTGGCACAATCTGCCAGGACATAGTTTTTGGCTCACGGTAAGTGAAATGTTGCCCTAGACTTCAGTTACTCCATCTGCCTTGCAGTGAAACCAGGACAGAGGTCCAGCCTGATATCTCAGGGAGATCTTAGCTCCTGCCTTCTCTCAATGAAGGCCATATTTGTACTTCCATGCTATCCCACTATCACACGTGGTATGCAAGGATGGCGAGCTCTTGGACTCCTAAGAGCAGCAAAGATCATGTGCAGGTGTAGGTCAGTCTTAAAGGGATTTTGTTTTCCTTCCAAAACCATATACGTTCAACCTACCTAAATGTCCTTCTTTATTGTCTACCCCCCCAGAAAACTTTGCCAACGCTAGAGAATCAAATACGTGAGGTGCTTCAAAAAACATTACATGATCTACAAAGGTATAGAAGAGGCACACCCACAACAGAGTCTGAGAGACTGATTTTCCTCACAGATGTAAGTATCAATATTGTTCTGGTTACAGAGCAGAGCGAGCAGGTAAATGTGGGAGAAAAAGAAACCACCTGAAGTTAGCAAACTGTTGGCATGGACCACCAGGAAGCTTGTGGTATCTGTCACTGATATGTTTTGAGAGTAACATACACAAACCTCTGGCAGGAATACATCATATCTGCAAAAATAATGGACCCCGGGAGCTCATGGCCTCTTTAGCTTTTTTTTACCTGTCATTATGTGACAGGAGAACTTAACAACAATTCAGTTGATTGGTGAAAATCAAGCATCTCAGAGAGGGAAAACTTACATTCCTGCCTGCCTGACATTTTGAAGGGTTTCCATTGTTTACAGCATTCAGAAGATCAAATGCATTCTTGTTATCAAAATATGGTTTGCAAGTCTATCTGAGTGCCTCATCTTAGAGAGCTAATCCCCCACAGTAAGCTTTCGGAACACCAGTAGAGGTGTTTATGAAGGCTCATCAGCCTTCAAGGACTTCATACAAGCCTAGTCAATTTCAATTTAGTAAATGGCTCTAAGAGTCCCCAGGAAAACAAAACAAAACAAAAGAGTATTAAGTTTGTTCTCCTTTAGCTGTGCTGGTTTTGAAAGAAAAAAAAACCACAAACAAAAACAAAACCAACAAAATGGAGCAAAGAGCATAAAAGATGTAAGGATGTTTCCAGTGAACCTGCTTTAACATCAAATAGCTGCAGAATTACTTAATGTATGCAAGTTACTCTGAAGAAATGAAACTTCACTACATTGCTTGCTTGTTCTTTATTTCATTACAGTTGATCAAACTCTTCAATCAAGACATCTCTCAGGTAATACGTGGAGAGGAACAGTTGTTTGGAAATGAAATCAGACTTTTTACAAAAATCCGCAGAGAGTTTCGAACGTGGGAAATGATTCTCCTAGAGTGTGCTGCAAAGGGTAAGCATAGAAAACCATCACTTGCATCTGACCTGACATTCCATTCCCTTGCTTTTAAATCATGACACAGCATCATCAAGGGGTTATTTTCAAGAAAGTGTAAAAAAGAAGCTAGGAGCATTCGTCTGTTGTAGTGTTAGGCAAGTTATGCTTTGGTCCTGGGGGACAAACACCCGGCTTGCATTAAATGCTGTCATTACAGAGAGATCAGTGGATGTCTCTCTTCTCCCAGCAAAGCAGTAAGATCAAGACTGTGAACCCTGGCACAGAATTGCTTGGTGGTTCTCTGAGCCATTCTTCTAAATAACAGCAACAAAACCAATACCAACACTAATAATGAATAAAAATAATAACAACAACAATATATTTAAAATATATATTGGTTATAATTCTTGTTATTTCTATTCTTATAATTTATAATTGTTATAATTATAATGATATAATAATTTGTCATTATTTTTATTATCATTAGGAATGTTTTGGAATTTTTTGTCTTTTTTGTTCTACTTTAGCTTTTAGGTTTAAGGTGTGGAGAAAAATTCTGAGTCTGAAATAACCACAACCTTGTAAAGAGCACCCCTTTCTGTGTATCACCCACCTTGCTAATTGCTTAACTGAACTCAGTTGTAAACTGAGGCACAGAGTGACACATGCAGACTGACCTCTGCTGCACACTCAACATCTTTCCCAGCACCTTTTCCACATCTTTCAGAGACCCCATCATTTGCTCGTAGAGATGAAATAGCATCAGCTGCCAGTCAAACAGTAGTTCTTGAAACAAGTTCTTTTAGTCTTTGACGTACATCTATGTCAACGTCACTAGTGTCTCTAAAATTATAGGTCCAGATAGGTGGCAAAGGTGCCATCAGCCAGAGATGAGTATATGTATATATATGCAGTGTATATATATGTGAAGGGAGACCGACATCAGTGTATGTCAATGTCTCTTATGTCCCATCCATGAAGTACCAAGCCAACCAACATGATTTTATAGAGATGAATAAAAGAGTAAGACAATAAAGAGATGGAGAAATAGATGTAAAAACAGCACAAAGAACTAGCAGAAGGATGCAGCTTCTTCAGAGGACGAAGAGCAACTGAGTTGCAGAAGATATGGAAGGCATCACATGGCAGCTGAACCACAGTGCGGAATCCTCTGGGCACTTTCAGGTTATCCCCATTGATTTAACCTAATATGTCTGACTTCACAATAGGATCAGGGTAGCAGCACATGGCAGCTCTCACAACAAAAAACCTCTTGCTGGCAATATGCTACCCCAAAATCATGTGTACATATGCTCACGTGAAGTATTTACACGTGCTGCAGAGTAAATTCACTTACATAGCTTGAAAACTAGAGGTAGCTTTAGGGAGCCCTTCCTCAACAAAGAGCATTGTTATCAGCCACCACTAGGATTTCTGAAGGTACATCCTTGCATGTCAGATGATTCTGCTTAACTTCAGCTTTCTTATGATGAATGAAAGTATTAAAAAATAGCAGATACTTTGAATACTTGAAGCCTTGAACTTTCTGTTGCAAAGGTGATAGATGTTCTTGTTGCCGTGTCACAGCTTTGTACTATCTTAACTGCACAGGTATGTTTTCAGACTCTGAACCAGACACTCCACATCTACTTTTTTTGTTTTCTTTTTTTTTTTTTTTTTTGTTAATATCCAACCATGGACTCATACATCTGAATGTTAGAATTGAATGCATTCATGGCTTGACTTCTACTTCCACATGTGCGCTTGATCCATGATTCACAAATTTGACCCCAGAACAGGGCAATATCAAAACCATTCAAAACACTTAGAAGCACATCTCTGCCTGAATATATAAACCAATTCAAAGCGATATACCTCATTTTAGATAGCAAATTCATATAATGTCAACAAAGAAGTATAGACTGTGATATCTTAAATAAAAATAGCTAGCCAACAGCAGATTCACTGGAATAAGACTGTTTAGTGAGTTTGGGGTTCTGTTTTGTTCTGGGTTTTTTTAAAACTCAGAAGTGACTGGCAATGGCCACTTCTGTGAGGAGAGCAATTCCAAGAAGAACCAGTATTTTTGAGCCCCATCATAATTTCTGGATAGCTTTCTGTCAGTTAGACTCTTATTCCAGTGTGTGAGATGGCTCTTTCACTGAGTGATAATGTGTGTTAGCTCAGTTCTGTAGTAATGGTATTGCTTGAAAGATTGTCTCAGTAGTCATTCTAGTCTTCCTTCTTAAATCTGAAAATTAAAAACTGAGGGATTTAGTAGTAAAGCAATGTTATTTTAATATTACAGTTAAAAAAAGTGTGCCCAGTAAAGCGTGGAAATATGAAGACCAGTATCGTGGACGGGAGTTCCCAGGCTTTACCAATTACAGAACATTTGAGGACATCATAAAGGAGCAAATCATAGAACTGGAGGAACCAGCCATTGAGATATTGAACAATGTGATTGGTATGTCTCGCAGGCTGCATGAGCTGTCTGAGTGTGGGAGACACTAGTGTGCCTGACAATTTTTTTTTCCAGGATAAGCCAACGTTCTCACTGCTGAAGCAAGAGCTCTAGCCAGGATACTTCAGAATGGGGAAGTGAATCTGATTCAAGCTGGGTGCTTGCTTCTTCTCTAGAGCCTCCAATCTCTCCGTGCGGCCTCCAGCATTTGTTAATACTTTTCCCAGTGGCTGGTGGAAGGGAGTTAGAAAGTAACTATAATAAATAACACAGTAAAGTAATTGTATAGTAGAATGCTATGCAATGCTTGGTGCCAGCCGAGCTGCTTGGTATTCCCAAGCCCAGGGAGTGGCTTTCACAAACCTGAACTAGGAACCCAGCTTCTTTGCCAGCTCTTCCCATGACATTGTATGTATTACACACTGTATGTTGGGGCTGGGGGAGAGGGTACATAATTCATCTGGAAAAAAGCACCCAAGCAAAAACTATGTTATAATCCTCACTCTTCTGCGTTTGCCTTAGAAGGCAGCTATGGCATCTGTGCCAGACCCAGTGCTCTGTGTTATATGTGCTAGCCCCTTCTCCTGGGAAGGCTACTCAGAGGGCAAGATGCAGATGTGCTTATATGGCCAAGTGATGATGCATCTGTAATCACAGACGTAAGCACAGAAATTGCTTTTTCAAAAAAAAATATCTCAGTGATGTTCAGACTCTCAGGTAGTAAGTGGTTACAGGAAGTCTTTAATGCTTATACTTTCGGACCTAGAAATCTAAATTCCTACTTTTTATTGGTTTTAAAGGCATAGTGCCTCAGTATAACTGCTCAGCTGTTTCTGGATGAATACAGAAAATGAGTGCTTTTCGCAAGTCTTATATTAACAATAGCTTAAAAACCTCACTTGCTTGCTGACTTTATTTTGTCTGTCTGTTCTTCCCTTAGGCCTCGTTGTTGAGAAATTTGTGGAGCTCACTAAAAGGCATTTTGCTAATTTCCACAATCTAAACAGAGCTGCTAAGGTGAGAGACTACCTATAACCTGAGATAAGACAAGAGTGAGATGCAATGGCAAATACAGCCATGCTTACAATACCTATCCCATTATATTACCCATATGCAAGCATGGAATTTCTTGCAGGCCTACAGTTTTTATAAAATAAGGAAGAGCTTGAAAACAATAGCATGTTTATAATGGCACTAATGAAAGTGTGTTTTGCCTCTTGGTACAACTTTGACAAGGTCTAAAACATAGATTACTCATTCATTCTGGTTACATTCTTGATGCATACAACACAATGCAAAGAAAACCTGGTATGGCTGCCTTGAAGAGCTTATAATCCATTTCAGGTTTAAGTCCTGCAATGGTCTGTAAGCATATGAGTAGCCTCAGAGTGCTAAACAGTGCTTTTCTCTCTCTGAAAGGCAAGGCAGAGTGTTAGCCAGTGCAGCAATCTCATCTTTGATAAAAGGGAGCAGCAGCAGAGAAGCCAAAAATCGTTTAACTGAGAGAGTTAGAAGATGACTGTTCACAATTTGGGGGCTTGCATGTTCTGAGGTAGAGTTAAATGATATGGATGTCACTGAAGACCTTTCCTCAAAAAGAGCTTTGAGGAAGAGATGAGAAGCAATGCTGGACAGCCGGGAAGCAGAGTCCACTCACAGGGTACTGCTTAAAAAGGTAGCTCAAAGGCAAATGTGAGTGAAATAGATGGTTTGCTATTTGACTTGCATGCCCAAACCCTACGGAGCTCCCAGGCCAATGAGACAGCAAACAAATAAGCTATTTCAGCCAAATACAAAGGTGTTTAGGGAAGGTCTTTAGGCATAACATGGTGAGAGGAATAAAGAGGGAGGAAGTTCTGGTAGACACTGAAGATGAGAAAAAGATGTGATGCTTTCTTAGGGATGCTAGGAAAGTATTTCAAGGGAATTTCAGGATGACTGAGGGAACTTTGCAGCCACCACAAACTTTTAGGTGGAAACATCAAAAAGGCCGGAAGGAATTAGATTACTACAATAAAAATCCCAGATAGTGAAGGGTTAGACAGGGTTGGTTTGCTGACAACAAACAGGAGTCTGCAGTATTTTAAAAGGGCAGGAGGGACAATGGAGTTCACATCAGTGCCTACTGTCACTGCCTACTGCGAGGGGAAGACACAAACAAAATGCATGCAAAAACCGAGGACAGGCTGCAGGCTGAACTCATGGCTGGCCCATCAACCTTGTATTTTCCTTCGGGGTCCTAGCACCAGGTTTTGACTCATCTCGCTCGTCTTAAGGAGGGGACAAAACTGCCACAATTTCCTGCTCTTTCACAGCAAGGGAACCAGAATCTAAGACATTACTCCGTGTTCTCAAGAGCTGGTCTGGGATTAGGCAGTGAGGCAGCAAGGACTGCTGAACACTGTGCCCACCTTGCTGTTCCCTGGGGACACTGCTAAGCACCGGCACCTATGCAAAGGAAACAAATGGCTGACAACTTGTTGATTTTTTCTTTCCTAGGTCAGAATTGAAGACATTCGAGACAAACAAGCAGCAGAGGCTGAAAGGCACATCCGGAACCAGTTTAAAATGGAGAGAATCGTATACTGCCAGGATGATGCTTACATAAGTGATTTACGCTCTGTTAAGCAACAAAATGCTACCAAAGCTGGCAATGAGAAAGAGTTTCAGGTTGGAACTGTTTCAAATCAAGAGCCCTCCTTTGTCGAGGAAATGGTTTGTCACACGAAGGCCTATTTCAATGTGAGTTTACAGACTATGATACAACAGCTTTTCTGCACCCTGAATGCTATAGCATATATTCCTCTCCCAGATCTCGCTCTAGTCAATATAAGTCTTTCATGAAATACTACTACTATGCAGGGAATAGTAGCCAGAGGGTGTAAGTGTCTCATCCAGGTACACCCACAGCTTCTATACAAATTAATCGGAGCTTCTGACCAGTGATGAAAATGCCAGGACAAAGCTGGTCTGACAGCCTGTGTCAGCACAGTCACTGGGGAGAAGCAGTTGCCCACAGTGGGGTCTGGTGACTGGAAAAGGCTGTAGGCTGTTAAAATACAACTGGCTCCTAAAACACTAGTTAGCTACCCTCCAGCCTCGCATGGCTCCCTGCTGCGGCTGCCCCTCACTCGGGGAATACAGCATCGGCAAATGAGTCCTCTTCTCGCCCTCCTCCAGCCTTTCATGGAGAAGAGGGTGATTCTCTGCTGTCAACACAGCCCCACTCCAGCACAATGCTCTCTTGCTGGCTTTCCTATGGGTACAAGTGTCGGAGATGAAAGGACAGTGACTTACCAGCATGGAGGTGAGGAGAGGATGGGGAATATTCCTTGGCCCTGTAATTAGATGTTACTGATATTCAGCTGATGGCAAGTCTCCTTCTCCAGCAAAGGAAGCAACAGCCCTAGAATTGCTTTCCCCACCACAAGCTCATCTCATGGTTTTAAAATGATGCTAGTTTCCGCGCGCTTCACAACATTATGTACAGCACTTTGGCATTCGGCACAGCATCTGAGAGCTCAGGTCAGCCTCGAGCCCCTCTGCACATTCCTGCTGGCAGCAGAAAGTGGTGTCAGTGGCTTGCAGTCAGATCCTAAACTAAGGCGGCAGGAGGAGCAATAAGAAAATGTTAAGTTAAAATGGATTCGGCTATTTGATCTGTAGAAATCAGAGTGCACATGCTGTACTGCAGATAGCTCCATAGAAGTTAAGACTCTGAAGACACGTTTTAACAAAGGATCAGGATTTGCTTTTGATCTTTGTTTCATAAAACTCCCTCAGAAAGCAACAAGTTCAATATTAATAATGCAGTAAGGTAAGTAGCAGCTCACCTTGAATTTCAATAGCAAGGTTTTGACAAATTCCTGCAATTAAATATTCAGGCTGATGGAGAGAAAAACATCGGCCTTCAGAGAACAAGGGACAATGGCAGAACTGCATAAGCTCTTCCCTGCCGCCTCACTATATTCTCTGCTATAACATGAAAGCCTTAGATGATAATTACAGATTTTTGTAAATGCCTTAAACACCGTTTTCAACAAAAACAAATGCCAGGGCATCATATCTCCATGTTATTTATGAAAGGCCAAACACACTTTGAATAAGACGGAAGATCTTAAGTGTCCATGTCCTTTGAAAATGCCATTCATGAATCTGTGTCACCTATGACAGAACTGACAAGGTTAAAGGTAGAATTTGGCTCCAGAAAAACTTCCATATTTAAAGCACCTACAGTCCCTCCCACCACGGTCAGTAGTGCTTAGAGAACAAGTAGGCTCAATAAGTGCTTTAGCTGACTCCGCTGGATTATTTGCTATTGACTAGATCTCTGCGAACTAGAAAGAAAAACTAAACATCTAGTCTTAGGTATTTTTCATCTTGAGCTTGGATCCATTCTTGTACACAGAAGATTTGCAGCCACTGAGCTCCAGAGAAACTTCCATATTTAAAGCACCTACAGTCCCTCCCACCACGGTCAGTAGTGCTTAGAGAACAAGTAGGCTCAATAAGTGCTTTAGCTGACTCCGCTGGATTATTTGCTATTGACTAGATCTCTGCGAACTAGAAAGAAAAACTAAACATCTAGTCTTAGGTATTTTTCATCTTGAGCTTGGATCCATTCTTGTACACAGAAGATTTGCAGCCACTGAGCTCCAGAGAAACTTCCATATTTAAAGCACCTACAGTCCCTCCCACCACGGTCAGTAGTGCTTAGAGAACAAGTAGGCTCAATAAGTGCTTTAGCTGACTCCGCTGGATTATTTGCTATTGACTAGATCTCTGCGAACTAGAAAGAAAAACTAAACATCTAGTCTTAGGTATTTTTCATCTTGAGCTTAGATCCATTCTTGTACACAGAAGATTTGCAGCCACTGAGCTCCAGAGATCTAAAGCCAGGTCTTCCCACTGCCATTTTCCAGTCAGACGCCACAAAAAGAAAGGAAGACGGCACCTCTCTCAACTGCAACCAGTCACTCACACCTAAGTGCTCCCTTGGCACCAGCATTGGAGAGGTTTTGAACCTCCCGTCACCCAAGAGCACCAGCTAAGCCCCTAAGCCCTGCAGGTGTCTCTGGGGAAAGGGCCCCACAACCTCTTCCAGGTCAATCTGTTTCAATTTGCATAAATAACTAGAGCAGACAGTGTGACAGGTTAAGCAGAAAATTTTCTCACTGAAATATCAATAGATGTAACATAGGCACAGTGTAGTCTCACTATTGCTGAAGACATTTTTCCCTTAATGCTAAAGCTTACTCCAAAGCTATCTTAGACTTAGACAACCACATCAGAAATGCCACCTAAAGACAGGAATATACCACCTTTGGAAAAAACACTTTGATTTCCTGTTCCATAACAATTGGTGGTGTTCAGAGAAGACAGGTTTGATGCCAGAAATTGTTCACAAGTACTATCCATCAGGTATGTCCTTGTATAACTCTTACCAATGACAGCTGGCAGAGCAAAGCAGGGAACAGCCTGCCTTGGGTTTAGTTCCCCGAGGGAAAAAAAGCCAAAGCTGACATTCCCATAATTCTCAGATCTTTAGGCATAAAGAAGAATAACAACAAACATTTTTTAAATTCCTAGAAGCACTCCCTGAACAGTAACTCAATACAACATTTTAAAACCGTGCTGTCACTTCTTACCACATTATCTATAGCCCTTTCCTTTTTTTGTTCTTTTTGGGACCAAGTCTGCTTTTTTTCCCCCCTCTTGCAGGGAGCAAGTAAACGCCTCTGCAATCAGATACCACTGATCATCCTGTCTTCTGCCGTTTATGACTTCGGGGATAACTTACAGACGACAATGTTGCATCTTTTGCAAGAAAGAGACAAGTTAAGCCACCTCCTTCAGGAGGACAGTGAAGCTGCTAAACATCGGAGCTACCTCAGTCAACGAGTTACTCGTCTCACTAAAGCCTGCCAATACCTGAGAGACTTCACCGTGTCGTAGATTTCTTCATTTTTCAGAAGTGTATTTCTACTCTTGTTTTCTAGCATTATTGGAGAACTTTAATACTAATTTCTAGTGTTCAGTTCTGCTTTATTTTCCATAATTAGTTGTACACAAACACCCATGAAGTGCTCCACCGGGTGAGTTGTGATTAGATAAATGTTATCCCATTTTTTAAACGTTTGCTTTATGAACTCTTTACAATTATTGAAACAATTATTAAAAAGCTAGAGCTCTGAGGGTTGTGTTTTGTCATTGCTGTTTTTTTTTTTTTAATGAGGATGTGGTCTTTCAGCTGTAACACTCACAAACCATAGGAATCAAATTATGTAACTAACTTTCCTAGAGGAAAGTTACTGCACAACCCTAGCCATCCCCCACTCCCCTTTGTGTTTTTGCCTTGCTGTCATTGCTGTCTTTCCTGCTGTCACCTGAAAGATGACTGCACAAGGTGTCACCTCAGTTAAGTTCCAGCCCAGTAGGCAGAGAGGGTGCACGCGGTGGGTGTGAAGCAGTTCCAGCCTAGAGGGAACAGAAAGTTACCTTCATCTGATTGGTACATCCATGGGGTGCTGTTGGATCCCTTTTTCCTTTTTCAATTCCCTGATTTGTCAAGAAAGGCTAAGAGGCTCTCTCTTTTGGATGCCTGGAGCATTGTCTCAAATTTTGGACTGATGGGCAAGTCAACAGATAGCATTCCAAAAGGAATTAAACCAGGATGTTAAACATTAGAAGGGTATCTCGGCACGTGGCTACTGAGGGCAAGAACCATTCCAAAAACTCTTTCATCTCACAGAAGCCAGTTACTATGCAACATTGCACACTGTATTCATGACATCTTTTACATGGAGGAATTATTTTAATGGGAAAAGCTGGGCTTTATGTAGCAAGAGTAATCACAGAATGATATGGGGTTGGAAGGGACCTCTGGAGATTATCTAGTCCAACCCCCCTGCCAGCGCAGGTCCACCTAGAGCAGGCTGCACAGGAACGTGTCCAGGCAGGTTTTGAAAGTCTCCAGTGATGGAGACTCCACCACCTCTCTGGGCAGCCTGTTTCAGTGCTCTGCCACCCTCAAAGTAAAGAAGTTCCTCCTCATGTTTAGATGGAATGTCTTTATGTTCAAATTTGTGCCTGTTACCTCTTGTCCTGTCACTGGGCAGTCAGCTAAAAAAAAAAAAAAAAAAAAAAAAAAGTGCTTGTACCAGTGTGCCATGTGGTAATTTCCACAAAGCTTACAAGAGAAGCCTCCTCTTCAGGCTAGAAACAATGGAAGGTGTTGGACCCTCTGACATGAAACCGCAGCAGCAGATGGCTGATTTCTGTGGCAGAGCGTTCACCCCAGTACAGCATGCAGCTTTCTGAACCCTGTTCAGCGGTATAGCCAGATTTCCACACTTCAGTATACTGTTTTGCTACTATTGACCTGCAGTGCTGCAGATCTGAAGCTATAAAAAAACCCGATACCATAACAACTTAATTTATTTAATTTCTACTTTGAAAGTGATTTAAACTTTTTGACTACTTCATGGTATTCCCCAAGACACACTTGATGCTCACGTGCTATTGAAAACAACCTGTCTCACACCAAGAGAAGACAGGCAGGTACACATTGCTTCAGGCAGCATGAGATGTAATAACAAAGTAGGGTGTGACTCCCTCAACCCACTGCCTTTAGACTAAACTTCCTTATTTAATTCAGTTTCACAAGTCAGAGTGATTGCATCAGAGCCAGCCACTAAAGACATCCCACTTTCCTGGGCATCCAGCTCTCTTTCCCTGCATTTGCTCAAGGACTTAAAATACTGGAATTAAAACAATCTCTTGGATTGCCCTCATGTTGTTTTTCCTTTGCTTTGGGGTGTGGGGGTTTTTTTGGTGGGGTTTTTGTTTTGTTTTTAAATCAGATTCTCAAAGCACTTCAGACACTGAATCCAGCAACTGCTTCCAAAAAAATCCAAGCAAACTGATATAAACCACTACTAAGGAAAATTATTTGTAAAAAAAAATATAATATATTTATTTGGTGCAGTGTTTACATGCAAGACAATTGCATTTCAGTACCAAAAGAGAAAACAAGACTAATAGAGTCATTTCATTCAAACGATTTATCCTTCTTAACAAAAGTGACTTGATATGGCTTTTTGATCCTCTGTACTATGATTATAAGTTATTTTCAAAATCCTAGTTGAGGTGGCACTCTGATATTAATTACATTTTGCTAAAAACATACATGCAGATACATAAAGGAGAGCTCTAATGAATTAAAAGCCAAATTTAATAAATGAGGTAGTTCATCTGCTTACACAGAAACGCAGATTTGTGTTTCTTTGCATAAAACACCCAGCCTCTGTACATGTGTCTGCAATTGGAGTTCTACCGCTTGCAACACAGCCTTGCTGAAAAACTTTGACTCTTGAACTCTCCCTGCTGTGAAAGGCAAAGGGCAATCTCGATGTTGGCAGCCAGGAACCTCACCATCGGGACACACCGCTTCCTGCTACAGCTCCTTCTCCGTAGCGCACATTAAGAGTGATGGCAGGTCTTGCCCTTTATGGATTCAGAGCAGCTTAAGGCAGAACACCACTTCTAATTACTGACAGTCAGACTGGTCTCACTACAAACAATCTGATTTGGACGATTGCTGCGTCGAGATCCTGAGGATTTTTAACTACCTGAATATACAGTATTTTTTTTTCCTGCGCCTCTACCATAGTGCATGAAAACTTCCCTTCATATATACTAAAAAACATTAATTTCTTTTTAAATTGCCAACCAGCAGCTCAGAGATTCAACATTCACATTTCTTCACATTTAGTTTAAAACACTACTAAACCAACTGTCTTGGACGAAAATCATAAGATAAATTCTGATTAAAATTGCCATTATAAGCCTGCACCTGATTATCAAGTGAAAGTTACTCAACTAAAGAGAGACATTTCAGCAAGCAGTTGACAGAACAACTTTCTGCCTGGCACCACAACAAGAAGAAAGGTGCTCATTGTAATAATCCTTCGCTGATTAAGATCAGTCACTGTAGCCAGCACAGAACCCAGCGTGCAATCCTTCATGTTATTCTTAAAAAGAAAATTCAAAGAGAAAAAACAAAATCATTTGCAAAGTGAATAAATATCCCAGGCACCCATGGCTTCATTTATTCTTGTTCTCAGAAACTTCAATCAGCAAGAAGGGCAGACAGTGTTGTCATCTGTTTGCCTGTTTAAAAAAAAAAAAAACAAACACAAAAACAAAAAACAAAGGTTCAAGTTCTGCTAACAAGCTGAAAGACTATCTTATCAATTACTAGGATGCTTCTCAACAGAATAGCTTCATTATCAGACAAGTCACGTTTATTTATTTTTATGAATAAAGTCAAGTTTGGGATTTGGAACATTTAAAATTATTGAAACCACCCAAATATTTTACCTGCATATTTTTATAAATCCAGTCTGTAAACACAGTCATATTCCCATACACTCCAGGCCTATTGGGACTAGCACAGCCAGTTCCCCAGCTGGTATCTCCAACCAGCCACCACACGGAGTTTTTGTTAGTTACTAGAGGACCTCCGCTGTCACCCTGCACAAAACACAAGCATATCGTTAGTGACCTCACCACCAGGAAAGATACAATCCATTTCACTTCAGGAATACATTTTAGGTTTCAAAAAAAGCTGATCACCATTTTAAGGCAGTCAGTGAAACAAAATGCGATGGCAATTACAGTATTAAATGATGACTGCTTGCAACAGGGATCAAAATTGTTTGCCCAAAGCACTAAATGAGATAGGCATTACTGACTTTCTTGTTCACAAGCATAATGCTAAGGTATTGCCATGATTATGAAGAGCATTTGTTCACTTTCAAGTACCAGATAACAAAACATCCTTGAAGCATTAAAAAGGACTGCCTCACCCTCTTTGGGAATTGAGCAAGAACTTAGCACTGGCAGCCATTCAGAAGATGGAAAAAGGCTCTCCCTTTTAAAGGGATGCACCACAAAAGAATGAAGCCCAACCAAAATGTTACTCAATTATTTTGGTTTTTTTGTGGGTGATCTGTCTGTAATCAATAGATGATTAAAAAAAACTACTAGTAAGACCACAAAAATAATGAAATCATTATTAGGTGTTAATTAGGAATAATTACCTGGCAGGAATCAATTCCTCCTTCTAGATATCCGGCACAGATCATTGTAGGCAAAATCATGCCACTATAGATATAGATAGAATTACACCTAGAATGTTCTATTAAGGGCACCATAACATAATTCAAGTTATTCGATGTTTTACCTAAAATTGAAATATCCACAAAAACACACATACAAAGACAAAATTAGAGCAAGCATCATATTACATTGCAATTACAACTCCCAGCAGCTAGCACTCTTCAAGATGAAATAACTTACTAGAAACATCGGGATGGACACTTAAGATGTATGGTCCACCACAAAGAGAAAACTCTGACATTAAAACTCCCTTCCAAGAGATCAGTGAGTTACCCTGCACTACTGTCCACGTACTGTTAAGCAAGAGAACATGGCACTACCTGCCTACTCCAGCCCCAAGTCAACTGCGTCATCTACAGGGCTACAAAAGCACATGAAATCTGCAAGAGGTGAAGAGGACCTCCCTTACAGAGAGGTTTCATGGTCCAGCACAAGTGGCCATAGTCAGAATCCATCTTCCACAACACCCCACTCCCTGCCAGTACCCTCTCATACTGAAAGGGGAAACCTTCCCTCCCTTTCCTTCTCACTTCTTGCATCATGCTATTTTAGCTCAAGGTGGTGGAAAGGAGAGGCTCCTGCCCTTTCCTATGTCCACAGAGGACTGGCCTGGCACACAGCTACCCTCCTTATTACATTTGGGCACTGAAGTGGCCCAACTAATGAGGGCACAGAATTGTTTCCTGCGTGGGTATTTCTGGTCCCCAGTACTGATTTGAGGCTCCTTTGCAGTCTGCTGAATGTAACACATCCCAACTTGCTTTGAGACAGAATGCCCTGTGTAAGTATTAGGGGCTGTAAAACGGGTGACAGAAATAGCATATCAACAGATCTGGCTCAAACCGCCCAACAACCCCTTGTAACAGTTATTTGTAGACTGAAGAGGACTGGTTTATGTAGAAGACCGAAATATTTGAGAGCCACTCTTACCTCCTTGGTACTCTGCTCCCCACCCAGATATCCAGCACTGCTGATCAGGCTGGAACATCATTCCTGGATTAGGCAGACAAACTGGCTGTATGGTATCTACAAAACAAGCACAGTAACATCTGTAATCCCAGATATAATTCAAAATAAATGTGTATGAAATATCTCAGCATGACCACCACTTAAATACACACACACCATGCATTGTCTCTGCGCTTTATCTTTCCTTGCACTCGAGCATTACTGTGCAATGCAGGCAGCAGCAGAAAGCTTACCAGCCGCCCTTTCCCAGATGGCCACCTAATCTTCACTTTGTAGTGAAGAACAAGCACAGTTAATGGTTCTAGCTCAATTCATCAGGCTAACTAGAACAATTAACACCATCTCTTCTGATCAGTAGAGGACAAATAAGAAGACAAACGTCCAGCAAATACTTCTCTGCATTCTCTTTGCAAAACCCAGCTGAAAATAATGCAAGCAGGATTCAGTGCCTGTATACAAGGTGTGAAACACAAAACCAGCCAACCTCACTATTCTCAGTAGCGGAAAAGCCCCTCCGGATTACTTTAAGCTTTAAACTGATTCACTGAAACATAAAGGACCTGCACAGATAGCACTTAAACACATAAAGCACATCAAGTTTAAATAATGTTTTGTCTGCCAGTTTTTACTGCTTGCTTACAACCAACCTACATCAACTTTTAAGAAAGGAACTTTTAACATTTGGGGTTTTGGTTTGTAGGGTTTTTTGTTTGGTTGGTTTTTTCCCCCCAGTTTTTATTTGGCATAACTTGGTTTAGGATTCAGTCAGCTGCTCCACCTCTGCATCCTGAGTCTGCACACATAGGAGTGGCAATGCTTAAGCATCATAGAGCATTCTGGAGTGAAAGCATACTATTGAGGTGAGCCCAAACTCCCTTACCATCTACTAGATTTAAATAAATCCTACTTAGAAAAATCAGAGGGTGTGCCCTCTGTCTCTACATCTATCCTGTCTATGTCTCCAAGGTGTCTCTACCTGCATTTTTTGTTCTTCCCGCAAGTATCTACTAGGATTTCTTGATGCGCTTCAGAAACTTTAAAAGATGTGCTCATTATCATCAGATTTTTGCCTTATGAAGAACAGAATACATACCAGTAAAAGTCAGCGGTGTCTCTAACTTCATAAGGGCAACATCATTGTCTTTAGAATCTGTATCGTAATCCGGATGAGAAATTATCTGTTGCACTCTGTATCCATTTTGTAAGAGCATCTCACTCTGGTACAGAATCCCAGCATAAACCCTCCAGCTGTTTGGGTTAGCAAATCGTCTACAGAAAAAAAGAAAGATGAGAAGATTTGCTTCTCTGGTAATGGGTCACAGATTACGACCTTGAAAAAAATTGTTTTCAGAAACGGTAGTCAAATGCACGCATGACCAAGAATAAAGATGAAAAAGGTAAACAAATTGCAAGACATCTAACTTTGGTAAAGCTTGAAAAAAAAAAAAAATCTTTGAAATGGGTTAAGTATCACTGTCTACCCCCTTGGTCACTCAGCACAGCAAATTATAGTCTGAGACTGCAACACTGAAGTCTATTGATTTCCATGGCTGAGGGATCAAGCAGTTATTTCTGAAGTCTCACATGTCAGTGGTATCACTCTCGTGTACTATCCAAAGCATGCAAGGGCAGCAAAAGCCAGAATTAGTAAAAACATGATCTAGTGAAGGAATTTCACTATCTTGAAAATGCCAGGGTTTTTTTTTCTTTGGTTTTGGTGGGGGTGTTTTAAATGTTAAACACACTCGCTAGATGTAATTTAAGTAGCCTCTCGTGCTTCAGCACAGTTTACAAATGCTCAATAAAAAACTTTCCACAAGTGTTAAAACTCCCTCCATGAGAACTGCCCAGGCAGTACTGCTTGCAAGCTGTTCCCCCTCAAAAAGAAAAAATAATTAAAAACCAATTTTGTGCCAGCTACAGCTTGGTTGCCACTTCTAAAGCTTTTGCAGAGCTCAAATTAGAAAACAAAGGAAGGATAAGATCATCACATAAAAATAAATACTTGCATTCTTTTCTCAAGGTTAAGTACAAAGTCATTTTTCCTTGGCTTAGTCTCAAACTGTGATCCAGCCAACCAACCGTTAAAATGGTTTTGCTTAGTGGGTTTTCCCTCCAACATAAGCAGCCACCTTTTAAACATATTCTGCCACTGTGCACAAGGTACCACAACACCCTCAGCTCTCCTCTAAGCTTCTATTTTCATAGGTTAAAAATGAAAAAGCACCAGCTATTTTTGTTGTTGATGCCCATGTAAAGTGTTCCTTGGGTAGGTATAAATATACTGACTTGGGCTTTACTACGCTATGGCATGAAGATGAGAGAAAATAAATGGTAGAGGCATCTTTAAATTTATTATTTCTACAGTTGTGCAGTATTTGAGGGTTTGGGATCTTTTTTTCCTTTTGTTTTTCCTCAAAGTGTAATTCAACATCTTCAGCATAACTTCATATGTCTGGCATAAGTTTGGTGCTTTAAGTTTGGTAGGTATCTGTGCCCAACACCACCATCCAACTTAATTTCCACCTTTAACAAGTAAAATAAGATTTTCTTCCTGTAGAAAGCAGACAAATGATCAGCCTCCTCCAGAACAAGTTTTCCCTTAATACTTAAAAACCATACATAGCCAAAATACTGTACCTAGCACATGCATTCGAGGTGGTGAGAGGGAAGAGCATTTAATTCCATTACAAAGCAGAAAGTCAGGAGACTTAGGTAAATTTGTGCATTTCAGCCTGAAGCAACAAAGATCGCTATTTGAGAGACAAAAGAGAGGGCACGGGCAAGACTCACCCTTCCACGCAGTGTGCTGCCGTCACTATCCACTGGTGGGTGATGATGGAGCCCCC